>NC_080193.1:108096942-108399973 GCF_030028045.1 Hippopotamus amphibius kiboko
AAATAGAAAATTATGTCTCTATTCTTTGATTTCAAAGCTGTTTTTCTGCTATGACACATTGCCTTCCTTATTATAAGAGAGAGGGATGAAGTCATATCTTTTCATATCTCCCATGACACTGTCCCTAGCATGCAGTAGGCACTAAACACGTATTTTTAAAGGGATGAATACATACATTTAAAACTTTGATCTCTCTTGGAGCATTCAGACAACTCTTAAACTTATATTGACTCCTTATTTTTAAAAATTCATTATCTCTTTTGAAAGAGGTACAAATATTCCTTAATTTTAGTGTAGGACAGTGGTTTTGTGAACTGAAAACTTCACTTGTTATCATATTGTAACTATGAATTTCTCTGTGTTCCTTTTATTACAAGGATAAATATACATTTGAATCTTATTTTAAATCAGTCACTCTTTCAGGATTTCTCATTAAGGAGGATAAGAAAATAATATACTTGATTTTGTTGTTTTGTGTCTTGTTTTCAACTATCACTGTCAAATAGAATAGCATAAAATATCAAGTGATTTGAACCAAATAAGCCCTCCCTTGGTCTAATGTTATTCACATTTTAGCTTTAAACAGACAACTCCATGCACTGAAGAGCATTTCAGAGACTGGGGAAGAGTATCTGGTAATAGCCAATAAAGTTAATTGTCATATTATTCAAAAAGTGCAGGAATTATGGTTCCAGGAGTTCGATTTACCTTTTATCACAGCATCATGTCGTTGAGCCATTTTCCATTGGCTATGATTAAAATTTCTTTTCCTAGGAGGTGTGAAATATGCTAGTGCTTATATTTCAGAGAGTGGATAATGTCACTTGGCAATATACCTCTATGAAGACCTTTGGATGTTCAGAAGTACTGTTAATGCTTAATGTAAGAGGAGTAATTCACTGTATTAACTTTTAAAAGTCTTTTGTTCTTTCAAGGTGGTTTCCAGAAGTGCAGAATATTTATTACCAAGGTAGTAAAAAAAAGCTATTGCCAACTGGTGACAGCAGCGCCAAATTGGAATCTTTTTTCAACTGTGCTGCTACACTTATGACTTTACAACTGCAGGACCTTGCTTTGGTTTCCATGCAAGATTTCACAGACTTAATTGCACAACCCCCAGTAAGTAAGTTTCACTTACACCAATATTCATTTACCAGTTTATTTTTTTAATTCTTTCAAAGTGAATAATTATAAAATAACCTTTACTAGTGGGAGAGCAGAAAGATATCTTTAGACCTATTACACTTACTTGTTAAAAAACAAAAAACTTAGTGTCAATTTGCATATGTAGGATATATTATTATCATCACATTGGTGAAGTTAGTGGAAATAAGTGAAAGTTCCCATAATTGGGAAATTTGGGTTATGATAGCTGGGGAAGGTTTTTACAAAGAACTCTTTTCTTTCTGGAAGAAGGTCCTGTTGCAGGGTCAGCGGACTCTGGGAATTTGAATGTTCTTGTCTTGGGCTCCTTCTTGCGTGATTCTAGAGCTCCACTGCTATGCACATCTTCATTTTTCTGGAATCTTGACCCTATAGTTGATCTGTAGGCTCAATAGATACTAGAAACCAATAACACTAGCTGGGAATAGCTCTTGCCCTTTTTGGTACAGCTCCTCTTTGGCTTAACTGTCTAGGGCATAAGAGGAAGGGTTAGTTCCCATGTATCCTAATTGGGACCAGTGCAGTCTATCACAATTCATATGCATATATATATGTATACTTTATAATATATATATATGTAACTTCTTTGTTGCAGGATTCTGTTAGAGCTTTTGAACATCCAGGTTTTGTCATGAGGCTGATTCTTGATAACACCACCATTAAGTTTGAACCTGATTTCAATGACTATATAGACATCCTTCTAAATGTTTATGATGTCATGATTAAGGCTGTCAGTTTTGTGCCAAGAGTTGAGACAAAATTGTATTCCAAGTGGGTAAGTAATAAGGATATTCTGATTGCTTGAATTTGCATGGCGATATTTGCTTCAAATAACTTCTTTTAGTGTAGACAAGTGTCCTCTGCTTTACAGAATATAAATGGCCTAGTGACATTGGCTTATAAGGTAGTTTTGCTTTAAAAACATGCTATTTTTTTTTAGAAAACATACCATTAGCTTCTCATATATGCTGGTTTCGTAAACCAGTCTTCCATTGAATTCAGCTGAAGACTTTCTAAGGGGGAAGAATTAAAGTTGTGATCAGGTCTGAAGCCATTAGTGAGCATTTGCTGTAGCACTCACACCATGCTGTCGACTGCTGTTACACTTTTCCAGCTCTGTAAAACTCTTCTCCAGTTGACTACCTTCCTCATACACCTTTTTCCAGGAATAGTCATGTCTCCTTACTTCCAAATCATAGAGCCTACTTTCCCTTCTCTCTTTGGCCAAATATTTAGTAAAGTTCTGCTGAACTATGATATTTCAACAGTGGTTATTTCAGTCTAGTACACGAAATGAGAAAGTCTGAAAATTCCTTAACTGAAAAGCTTTTCAAGTTTCATGAGTCCAACCAGTAGCTTTCATCTTCCTTTTTCATTTTTAAAATAGTTTACGAATATTTTATGCATACCAAAGAGTATAGGAGGCTAGTGTTTAAAGTTTTAAGCAGTAATAGAGTTAACACCTTGATGCCTTCAATCTAACTTAAACAATGACTGTTACCTTTAAGCTCTACCCCCAACTGCCCTTCCTTGTTCATATCCCTATCCTTCTACCTTCAGCAAAGGAATCACTATCTTGAATTTTGTAGTTTTTTTTAAATTAATTTTTATTGTTGATTTACAATGTTGTGTTAATTTCTGCTATATGGCAAAGTGAATCAGTTATATGATACATATATCACTCTTTTTTAGATTCTGTTCCCATGTGGGTCATTACAGAGTATTGAGTAGAGTAGTCTGTGCTATACAGTAGGTCCTTATTAGTCATCTATTTTATATATAGCAGTGTATATGTATCAATCCCAATCTGCTAATTTATCCCTACCCCCTCCCCACTTCCACCTTGGTAACCATTTGTTTTCTACATCTGTGACTCTAATTCTGTTTTGTAAATAGGTTCATTTGTATTATTTTTTTAGATTTCACATATAAGTGATATCATATGGTATCTGGCTTTCTCTGTATGACTTACTTCACTAAGTATGACAATCTCTAGGTCCATCCATGTCGCTGCAAATGGCATTATTTTGTTCTTTTTTGTGGCTGAGTAATATTCCATTGTATATATGTACTATATCTTCTTTACGCATTCATCTGTGGATGGACATTTAGGTTGCTTCCATGTCCTGGCTATTGTAAATAGTGCTGCAATGAACAATAGGCATTTTGTAATTATTACTCTGAATTTTTAAAGGTAAACTTACTATGTGTCTGTATATCTGTAAACAATTTCTCTTTAGTTTTTCCATGTCTTTGTATAAGTGGAGTTATAAATAGTCCATGACTTGTTTTATTTTACTTAACATTGTGATTGTGACATTATTCATTTTGAGAATATTATCTTCTTCATAGAGCTTCTGATTTATTTTATTTTATTTTTGTTTTCTCGGAATCCATTAACTTTTCTTTCTTTCAACTAGGCCTGGTCATTTTTCATAGTCTCTTGTACTTAGTTATATATCATTACTCTTCTCTGTTTGCTAATCTGAATCCTGCTCCTGGTGGTTTATTTCTGTGGGTGTTTTTCCTTTATTATTATGGGCTTATACACATAAAAACTTTATGCAGGGATGTCTTTGAGGCCTTGATTTGAGTTGGTTTCCATGGATTTTGCATATTCTCTTGACATGTGCTCTGGAGGCCCCTGTAAACCCTGGGCCCTTTTAAACATAATCCTCGCCTGAGAATTTTTGTGGACAGCACTGGTAGTGTGAGTGTTTACCCACATCTGTATGAAAACAGGCTTATGGTTACAAATTCTTAAGATGACCATCCTTTATCTTCGCCGCCGAAAAACAAGGACAGAACAAAGCATTTTCCCTTTCTTGCCCCCTCATTCAAATGCTGTCACCTTTCAGCATTCTGACATTTTGTGTCCTCAGAACCCTCATTGTGAGCTTGTGTCACCTTTCAGTGTTCCTGACTTTATGTGGGGTATCAGTTGACTTCCCACCTTACTCAGGCGTGACAGCTGTTCTCCCACCCATGCCCACCACCCCCACACACATGCCCACTTGCTGGAAACTCATTAAAGCAAAGCTTGGACCACCAGGAATCAGCAGAGTTCCCAGGGCAGATGCTCACGTCCACATATAGGTACCTCCCAATTCATGCATCCTCTCCTGTTTGGCCCCTTAGACCTTACTATTTTACTTCCTTAGCTATGCATTATAAAAGTTATATTTGGCATTTTCACCAGCATGTTTATATGTCTTGAACTAGGTGTTTGTTTTCAAACAGGGTGTCTATTCCTCATATTACCATAAATAGAAGTCTCTCAAGAAACTTACAGTTTACTTTGTTTTTTGTTTAATTCCAGTTCACCTGTTGCATCTTTTTCTATTCTTTTCATACTCTGCCTTCCTCAAGAATGACTAGAATGTAGCTTATGAAACAGATATAACAAGTTAATAAGAATTTCTAGCTAAAATTCAAAGTGGAAAAAAGTATTATAGTCATCTGAATGAAGACAGTTGCTATGTTTTTATGCTTATAAAATATGGCTCTAAAGCAATCTTGAGAAGGAAAGATGGAGTTGGTGGAATTAGGCTTCCTGACTTCAAACTATACTACAAGGCCACAGTGATCAAGACAGTATGGTACTAGCACAAAAACAGAAAGGAAGGTCAATGGAACAGAATGGAGAACTCAGAGGTAAACCCAAGCACATATGGGCACCTTATCTTTGACAAAGGAGGCAAGAATATACAATGGAAAAAAGACAGCCTCTTCAATAAGTGGTGCTGGGAAAATTGGACAGCAACATGTAAAAGAATGAAATTAGAACACTTCCTAACACCATACACAAAAATAAACTCCAAATGGATTAAAGACCTAAATGTAAGGCCAGACACTATAAAACTCCTAGAGGAAAACATAGGCAGAACACTCTATGACATACATCAAAGCAAGATCCTTTGTGATCCACCTCCTAGAATAATGGAAATAAAATCAAGAATAAACAAATGGGACCTCATGAAACTGAAAAGCTTTTGCACAGCGAAAGAAACCATAAACAAGACAAGAAGACAACCCTCAGAGAGGGAGAAAATACTTGTCAACAAAGCAACGGACAAAGGATTAATCTCCAAAATATACAAGCAGCTCATGCAGCTTAATACCAAAAAAGCAAATAACCCAATCCACAAATGGGCGGAAGACCTAACTAGCCATTTCTCCAGAGAAGACATAAAGATGGCCAACAAACACATGAAAAGATGCTCAACATCACTAATCATTAGAGAAAAGCAAGTCAAAGCCACAATGAGGTATCACCTCACACTGGTCAGAATAGCCATCATCAAAAAGTCTAGAAACAACAAGTGTTGGAGAGGGTGTGGAGAAAAGGGAACTCTCCTGCACTGTTGGTGGGAATGTAAGTTGGTACAGCCACTATGGAAAACAGTTTGGAGGTTCCTTAAAAAATTAAAAATAGAACTCCTATATGATCCAGTAATCCCACTACTGGGCATATACCCAGAGAAAACCATAATCCAAAAAGAAACATGTACCATAATGTTCATTGCAGCCCTATTTACAATAGCGAGGACATGGAAGTCACATAAATGCCCATCAACAGATGAATGGATAAAGAAGTTGTGGCATATATATACAATGGAATATTACTCAGCCATAACAAGGGATGAGATGGAGCTATATGTAATGAGGTGGATGGACCTAGAGTCTGTCATACAGAGTGAAGTAAGCCAGAAAGAGAAAAACAGATACCATATGCTAACTCATATATATGGAATCTAAAAAAAAAAAAAAAAAATGGTACTGATGAACCCAGAGACAGGATAAGAATAAGGATGCAGATGCAGAAAATGGACTGGAGGACACGGGTTTGGGGGGCGGGGGCCGAAGGGGAATCTGGTACAAAGTGAAAGAGTAGCATAGACATATATACAGTACCAACTGTAAAATAGATAGCTAGTGGGAAGTTGCTGTATAACAAAGGGAGATCAGCTCGATGATGGGTGATGCCTTAGAGGGCCAGGACAGGGAGAGCGGGAGGGAGTCGCTGGAGGGAGGGAATATGGGGATATGTGTATAAATACAGCTGATTCACTTTGGTATACCTCAAAAGCTGGTACAAGAGTGTAAAGCAATTATATTCCAATAAAGAGCTTAAAAAAATATGGCTCTAAGCTACCCGGGTTCTAAAGTAAAGAGGAAAATATGACAAGTTCTAGATTGCTCAGGTTCCAGCATCATGTGATGACATTTTTAAAATACGAATCCAGGGATCCCCACCCCCATCCCCATCCCCTGCTCCTAGAGATGCAGATTTACAATGACAGTCTGTACTCAGAAGTAGGTACTGGTAAAATATCCCTAGATGATTCTGGCAATCAGTCAATTTTGGAAACAAGTGATATAGAGGGTACTTTGAGGAAGATAATTGAACGTGGTCTCAATGATCTTTGACAGCCACTGCCAAAGTGGAATTTATATAGCTGTTTCTTATCACAATCCTTGATAGAAACTGAAAATGAAATTAAAATATGCTTTTTTTCCCCCACGGAAGGCAAATCTGCAGGTATCTGAAGTGCTGTGAGTCCAAGCACATCATCATCTCATGATGTAATTTGAGCTGTCTAATACAAAAATTTCTCTTAACTCTTGATAGGAACTGATTAGAATTCAAATCAAAAGTATACTTTCTAGTAGAGCTCTGAAGTACTGGTACGCACTTCTTTTTAGAAAGATAAATCATCTATGGGCTTTAGAAATTTAGACAGTGTTAATAAATTTAAGAAACATTCTGTGATGAACATTAATGAGTTTCATGTTAGATCCAACAATTTCACATTGCATACAGTACACAATATATATTGCTTTATCCTAAAGTTCTTTTTCAGAAAAGATGACACCAAGCATCTATTGTGCTTCTGGGGGGTGAGGTAATGGTGATGGTGGTGGGATTCACAAATATTTTCATGAGGTATCTAGTTCTGAAAACGTGTGATTTCCTGAAACGCCCACTAGGGGGCATAGCAGGCAAATGCACCCTGGATACCTGAACAGATTAACCAGTTCTCTAAGGAAGCCTTTGATATTATCAATTTGAAATCTGTAGAATATTCACTACTAGCAATGACTTTTGTTTGTTACAGTTAAAAATCTCTTCTTCTGGACAACAGGTAGAGAGCATATGTATATATTTATATACATATAAATGTATAAACATATTTTTAAAGTGTAACTTGGTTCAAGATAAACCACGTATGCACATTTTCTTGTCCTCTTATTTGAAAAGAGAAGGAGACAAGCTATTGAGATTTGTATGCTTATTTAAAATTGTTGTCTGCCCACATTATTCTACTGGTGGTAGCAGAGTGCAGATTTTACAACTAGGGATTTTAGTCTGTTCTAGTTGCTGTTGACAGAATCAAAGATTAGAGGTCAATGAATGAGTAACCAATCTTCGTTCTAGATAGATTACTCCTCAAGGTGAAGTGCTGTGATCAAAGACTGTGATCATATGGCACTGAGCTGACTTATTTTTTTTTAAATAGTGTACAATGCAAGCACTACCTTTTAAGCTAGCATACACAATTGCACAAATAAAATGTGGATTTTGCTGTTTTGATATTCTAACATTTTGTGTATGTTCTCAAGTGACTGCTCTTTCATCCATACAAACAAAACACACCTAGATAGCCTCTAAGAAAAACAAAACATTATATGAAACCTAGATATTTAAAATACTGCTGTGATTAGACTGAATCTCTCTCTATAGTTATAGATTAGAAAATCCAAAGGCCCTTGTGAATAAAAAAAGACAATATGGTAAGATAGGCATTTTTTATAAGGCTAAATGATTTGGTTACCTTCATTTAAGGTATTTTAAATAACTCATATTGTTTTTTATTTATCCCTTTGTTTAGGAAAGTAAGTCTAGAACAACAACCTTGAAGCCAATAATTCTGAATGAAATTGTCGAAGCTCACAAAGAAAAGATTAAGGAGGTAGTTGTGCGCGAGAGCGCGGCACCCAGTGAACACCTCAGGCTCTATGACAAGTACGACTTTTTAATTAGCAAAAAAGCTGAGCAAGATGCTGATGCTTTCCTTGTGGAAAATCATAATTATGAGAAAATAATACAGGAAATTCGCAAATACCAAAAACTCATAGAGAATATACAGCACACATCTAGAAAGGTAAATGACTCATTTGGTACAGCTGTTCTTTGTACCTGGTGATCTTTCCCATGTTTTATTAGAATGTATTTCTAGACCATATAGTGAAAGAACGAGACCATTATCATCAACAGAAAACTATTCATTGGGCTTTTCTGTGTGCTAAGCATTGTGGTAAGACCTGGCTATACGGTCCTTGCGCTCATAGAGCTGGACGTCTACCCTACAAGCCTGACTTTTAAGTATTTTATTTCATTTGACCCCTCAAAAATATCAAAAACTAATTTTTTTTTGCTTAGGTGTATATAAATCCTTTGGAAAATATGGTATTTATACCAAAATGTGGTTACTTCTGTTTAGTAGGAGACTGGTAATAAAACATTTTCTTCTTTTGTCCTTTTTTATATTTTCCAAGATTACTTCCATGAACATGCACTACTTTTTTGTACAGAGCAAATATAACGTTTAAGTCCCACACTATCTATATAGCAATAACTCAGTTCTCCAGAGCTTTTATTTCCATTATTGTTCTGAAATTGAATTGGCTTCCGAGATACACTGTTCAAGGAGATTTACCCAGAAGATAGTGGTAGAATATAAAGGAGTATTTACAAAACCCTGACTACATCATATTAAAAAAATAACAAACAACTCAGCTGTGTCAGATCACACACGCAAAATCAATATTATGAAAAAGGCAAAATTGTGGGAATCATTTATGTCATTTCATGTTTATTAAACTTTTAATACCTAACGTTGCAGACTGTTCGTTTAGGAATGTTTGAAATGCGCTGTGAGGAATTAATCAGAGCTTTGGTGAAGCGAGCAGATATTATTTGTGGAAAACTTATAGCTAAAATGTTCAGAGATCATCAGGAAGTAAATACAAGGTATTTATGTAATACTGATTATATTGTTATTTTGGGGGGAAGGTGAATCAGCTGTCACTCAACTAAAGTAATGGATTAGAGCAGTGTCATAAATGATCTAAAAGAAAAGATAAAGCCAAACTTATTTCTACTTGACTCTAAGTGTTATTTTGTGACTTTTAATATTTTTTTCCCCAGGAATGTGCCTTCCCAGTTGTCTGAATTAAGGTGGTATTAAAATGTGTTTGCATTTCTTTTGTATGTCAGGTGGACATACCTAATTTCAGATTTTTAAGTTTGTGTAACCAGTACACAAAGTGAGTTTTCAGAGTGGATGTACACAGTAGCTGTCAAGGATCCCACGTTTGGAGCATCATTTTACTGTAATTACCCTTCAAGGCCATGGTAACACGTTACCTTAACTACAAACTCATTGGTTGTCCAATCTGGAGATTTTTAGGAAAACTGACTCATGTTAAGTCACAGAATGCTGATGTGTAAAGCAGAATACCTGTTTAAGACAAGAAATGTACTTAGTTTTCTAATGCTGGTGATAATGTGGCTCTTAGGAACCTCTTTCCCACTGTCAGTTACATGGAATAAAATGCCAAAATAATCAGAATTTTTTTTATAGTTATGGTGTTAGAGAAAAAAAATCATCAAAAAGAAAATTTCTTTTACTCTGTATAAAAGCCTAGAGGTAGCTTCATTTACCTACCACATGTCACTAGGGACTTGGACTGAAAATGAGCAAAATTGCTGAAGGAAGTTACATCATAGAAGGGGAGATAGACTTCCAATCCAGTAAATTGCAGCAGGATGCCAGAAGTACTGTACTGAACCACAGAAGTAGAACAGTAGAGAAGGAAATGATTAATTTCCTTTCAAGGTGAAGATTAGAGGAGGGGGGAAATCAGGGAAGGCTGCAAAGAGGAAGTAATGTGTGAATTCAGTTTGAAGGATGAGTAGGAATCTGCCAGGTGTACAATGTGGGCAAAAGAGTTCCAGTTAGAGGAAATAATATGTAGAAGGGAGTGAGGTATGAAAATGGCATGGTGTATTCCAAGGACGAGGAGTGGTTTATGTTGCTTTCACAGATACTGTGAGAGAGAGAGGTGAGGGGGAGGCTGAAGAGGGAGGCACCACATGAAAAAGGCTAGGACTTGGGTGGCTCATCTAAGAACCAGAACCGTATATTCAGCTTAAAGCACCATTTCTTCTAAAAGTACTGGAAGAATAGTGAAAACGTCTTGTAGTTATAGCATTTCATGCTGACTGAAATATTTGTTTTCATTTCATAGCTATTTCCCTGCCTCTTAGCTGCCCCCAGAGCTCATGCCTGTTCTACTTTTTCCCCTTTTCTCTTAATTATGCCTCTCACTAGACTCACTGGCTATATAGACGACACACCAGGGCTATTATAGGAACCATTAGATACAAATGCCTTCAACTCCTTGCCCTTACATGTCTCACCTCACCTCACCATGAACCCCTTCCTGTCTGCCTCCCCACATTCTCAGAGGGCAAGAGTCCGTCAACCATTCACTGTTCTTTTCTCTACCTAAGAGCTCAGCCTCACTGCCTCGCATCCCTCTGGACCTGGCTCTACTAGTTGTCCCGTCTGTGTCTTATTTGAAGTCTCTCCTTCACTGTTGCTTTTGCCTCTGAAATTTACAAACCTGTTCAGAACCCTCTTCCATCCCCCAGCCCTCCACTTCTACCCAACATCAGCGCCATCCATTCCCTCTCCTTCACCTCACAGTCAGTCTTCTTGAAGAAATTTCTGCACGTTATCTGAACTTCATTAGCCCTCACTACTCTTTTTCTTTTTTAAATCCCACAGTAAGTTCATTATTTATATTGCCTATAACCGAAATCAGTAGGAAATATTTGCATATTACCAGAAGTTTCTGAGCACACAGGCCCATTTTAACTGTGCCTTCCAAGTAGACCACCTCTTTGTGCCATCTCAACTAAATTTCTGGTAGAGCCCTTAAAACTCTAGGTTGGAAATGATTGTTCATAGACTTGTCTTCCATACTGGACTGTGAACTGCTTGAGAACCATTATTGCATCTTACACATTTCTGTATCTCTGTCACTTAATACTGTAGTTAGGAATGTAATAGGTGATCATTAAATGTGTATTGAATGAATAAGTAAATGAGCAAAAATTTGCTTTTACTTAATTAGATGTCATATAGGCAAGATAATCTTACTGTATTTTTCATGTCATAGAACATTAAACAGGAATATGTTTAGGAATAAAATTTAATTGTATAAGATGGGTTTTGTCTGGTGTTTCAGATTATGTGAGGAATTTGAGAAGATATCTGAAAAAGCTCTTAGCACTCCTCCAAATACAGCAGAACTGATGGAAATGAAGGTATTATTTATAAGCTCTGTGTAGTCATGTGTGCATAAGCTGTTTTTCTTTTTATTTAACTTTTATAATTATTGATATGCGAATACAATAACAAGTCACTCCAAAAGTTAAAACAGAGGCTTAAAATAGTAAGTTACATGCGTGTGCGTGTGCACACACACACAGCTCATGAGTGTGAAGTTTGGTGATTCAAGCTGGACACTCACAGATGGTTCTTCTGGCCTCAGTCGGGTCAGCTAGTTCTCAGTTGGGTTGACTAGTGTAATTATCTTTAGCAACTTGACTCTGCTCTGCTTGTCTCTCAAACTCCAGCAGGCTCACCTGAGCATGTTTTCATGGTACATAGAGGCACAAAAGCAAGCCCAATTGCACAAATGCTTTCAAGTTTCTGTTTGTGTCACATTAGTGAGTAGCCTATTGACCGAAGCAAGTCACATGGCCACAGAGCCAGTGAGAGGACACTACAAAGATCGATAGTGGGAGAGGTGAAATATTGTAGTTGAGATGCAGTCATCTACAAGAAACTTTTCGAGAGCACTATTAATAATCGTTCCTGTGCTAACAGGCATAAACCAGGACTGTCTTGGGCAACCTGAGATATGCGGTCAACCTTCATTTTTTAATCACCAGATATTTAATCCTTAAGTAATATTTTATTTTGTTTTCTATAGGCTATCTTTTATCATATATTAAACATTTCTATGGTAGTTTGCTTAAAAATATTTTGAACGTAGGACTTATGGTACTAAAAAGATGTCTCACATCATTTTTCTTGTTGCTTCTGTGCTTGAAGTCTACCTGATGGTGACTAAAATAATATAAAACACCTGCTTAATCATTTTATTTTGTTCCTTTTCCATTCTTATAACATTACACTTTTATAGGATCTTTTTTTCCCCTTTTCTAGCAATCCCAAGATCCAAAATAGAACCCTTGTGTTTCTAGATTTTAAAATCTTTAAGCAAACCCAGCAAAACATGTAAAAATCATTCAAAACTTTGTATAGGTAGGAAATTACAAAAGGAGTTCAAATGATTACATACAGTAAATTATTCACTTAAAGAAAAAATTATTAAAATCATTAGAACCAACTTTTACGTATCAGCCTCTAAAGAGTTCTATTCCCTTTAAAGTATTTGTAATTGAATCGGGGTTCTTAACGTGGATTTATGTGTATTTGTGTGTATCAAATACAAACATACCTGTGATATCCTTTTTAGAATTTTTAATATTTTATATTAGTTGTTGTAGGACATCAAATGATATTTTGATTATGGATGATTTTAAAAGTAGCTAGAGAGTTCCATAGCTGGAAATTCCTTTGGAAAAAAAATGAATGTTGAGTATGAAGAATGTCCTTTATTTACCCTCTTAACCATCACTGGAAATATTTAGGAACTTGGAGTTATTTAGTGTGAATTTCCATTGTTCATAGGAACATTTAACAGAATTAGCAAATAGGATTCATTACCTGATGCTTAAAATATTTCTGTATCTTGAAAAAGTTTGTTCCTGTAAGGGCATAAACATCTTCTCAGTTTCTTCAGTACAGAAGTCAGTCATTTTTTATCAGGAGGAGGAAATAAAAACCCAGTTGTCTGACTACATAAAAAAGCTGATTAACCAAATTACAAAAATGTATTTTCAATTAGACCTTTGTTTGGATTTGCAACAACCACAAAAAATCATTTAGTCTAATTAGAATGGCATATCAATGAAAGATTTCAAGGCAATGTCCTTTTTTTTCCTTTTTAATTACAAAACTAAAATTTTGAACAATATGGAATTATACAAAATAAAAGTTCCTCTTTTTCCATAATTCCTTTTTTTGGGGTAATGGTTCTTTCCAAATACACATACATATATACACACGTATATATACACAGAGCACATACATAGCACTAGAGAGAATGGTGAAAAGGGAAAGCCAGAGAGAGAAGGTTATTAGAGATTTAAAAGAACTTTAAAAGCATTAAGAAAGGAAGCCTTTACCTCATGAGCAGGGAGGTGTGGGGTATAACACAGGGAAGGTAAATACAGGTAGGTACAAGTAACTGCCAGCTGTCTCATTTTTCAGTGGGATAGCAGGTTTCCTTCAGAATTTATTTTAAGATATATGCACAAATTGTTTCAAAAGAGCTTTGAGAGAGCTACATGTACACACACATATATTCACCCAGTCACACACACACATTTGCTTTTGCAAAAATAGAATCATTACTCCTGCAAATTATTTTATTCACTTAACAGTATACCTTCTCTGTACTTCTAAGTAAATAGGGCTCTTACTTTCTTCCAAAATCAATAGCCAATTACTTCAGTACAATTTATTAAATGATCTGTCATTTCACTCCTGATTTGAAATGCCTATTTTTCAACACTAAATTTCCATATGTACTTGGATCTGTTTCTAAGCTCTATTCTGTTCCATTCTCTACTCCTGAGCCAGGAGAGGAACTGTTTAAATTACTGCATCTATATAGTATATTTTGCTATTTAGCAAGGCTAGTCTCTATTGTTTTCCTTTTCCCTGATTATCTTTACCTACTCTTGAGTATTTACTCTTGAGTACTTTCAGAGACTTTCAGAATTACATCAAATTTAATTTTTTTAAATGCCATTGCAATTTTGATTGAAACTGCATTGACTTTCTAGGCTGATTGGAGAAGAACTTACATCTTATAATATTATGTCTTAAGCTATTTCTGTATTTATTCAGTACTTTAAAAATGTCCTTCAATAAAGTATTATAGTCTTCCTCATAAGTTTAGCTCATTCCTTGTTAAATTTGTCTATACTTATATTTTAGTTTTATAACTAAGGAAAGTGTTGCAGCACTGGTGTCTGTTGCAAGTTTGCAATTTCACATTTGTTATAGTGGTTATTTGGCTGTCTCCTCTACTAAATTATAAGCTCTCTGAGGACAAAACCCAAGTCTGTTTTTGTCATACTGAATTGAAAGCACCTGGCACAGTATCAAGCACATAGTAGGTGCCCAAAATACTATTCGGAAAAAATAAATGGCATCACTCAGCCTCTGCTTCGTATATTCTAGAGAACCACATCATTCCTTGGTTTTACAGTGCTTTTTGTGTGTTGTTTAGTATTTCTGTTTTTTGCCCTGCTCTGTCCGTAAAGATTTTCAGGACGGGTAAGAAGCAGACTGTGCTGCAGTCCCCTATTTGGAACCAAAAGTCTATACTTCTAGCAAGTCTGTACATATTGATGCAATATATTTTACAGGCTATTTTTCGACATGAGCTGTTCCTTAAAATGCCATCTGTAATTTTTGTTTTTCCTCAGGCTTATATTCAGAAAATAGAGACAGTTGATATGATTGAACTGGGACAGAGATTGGCGGATTCTAAAAACTGCCTCGCCTTCCTCATTGAGTGTACCAACTTTTCTCCCGCAGACATTAGGCTAAATAATAATGTCTTCCAGTGGTATGGAAGAATGGATGAAATTTTTGACGAACACAGGAAAATCATTAAGGAGAAAACAGAACAATATCAAGAAGGTCTTAAGGTGGGCATCATGGATATTTTAAAGTATTTTCATTTTTCTGGAAATATTTAACTTACATCTCATCGTCAGCTCCTCTATTTCACAGATCGTATATCTTAGCTCTCTCCTCCCATAAGTGTTAGTAGAAGATAGTACACACATTGGGTGAATGTGGCATCATTTCTTGACTTTTCAAGGGAGAAAACATTTGAATATATTGCCCACAAATGACCATTAATAAAAATAGTATTTAGCTTATACAGTTTATAGTACTCTCTTGAGTTTATTTTTATTGTTCAAGGTCAAAGCTCCCTTGGTGAGTTTTGCCTTCACACCTCCTAATCACCAACGTGCCTAAGTACTCTGCCCAGAACCATCACTCTAATGTACAACTCGAACCTTTTGTGTGTGTGTCCTGCGTATAAGATGGTGTTTGATTCCCCCTGTCTACCTGTCCAGCCTCATTGCCTACCTCTCCCCACTCCTTGCTCTTGACTCTTCAGTCACCCTGAGCAACTTCTGGTCCCACACCTCCCCTACACCTCTTGTCTCTTGCCTGCTCTCTCAGTTCTCTCTGGAGTGACCGGCCGCCCCGCCTGTCTATCTAGCAAATTCAGCTGACTTTTTGGGAAGCCCTTTCAGTCGGACCTCAGTACTGCTTCTCCTCTGCTCCCATGACACTTTTAACACATCTCCACTGGGCTGATTGTCTGATCCTTATGTTATTTCCATCTCCCCATTAGTTGGTCAGCTCCTTGACAGCAGGGCTGTTTCATTTTTACCTTTTCTCCATTTATATCCTACTGGCTAGCACAGTGCCTGACACACAGAACTGCCATGAGCTCGTCATAGCTATCATGTGAATAAATGGTACGGTATTTTCAGTCTCATTTTACAGATGAAGAGACTAAGGTTCCCAGGTGAAGGTGAAGATGCTTGTTTCAAGTCAGCTGTTAGAGCTGTTTGATAACAAGCCTAGCCTCTTTCTACCACACTACAGCAAATACAATTAATTGGCAGCATATGTTGTTTGGAAAGTAAATTATAGACTCAAAACAAAACAAAAAAACCCCTCATTTTAAACTGTAAATCTAAATTTAAGTCTATATTTCTGTTTTACATTTAGGCCATTTCAGGAATTTTTAAAACCTGTAGAAAACATCACGAATATTTGATGCTTATGCTACAATATAATAGACTCTTAGGAAATCATTAGGTGGCCCGGAATTATCTATACTCTGTTGTAATATATACCATTCTACAAACTACACATCATGTTAATGAATTTTTCCTCTCATTTTCCTTCCCCCACTGGGCCAGAGCAATAAATTGGCCAGGAAACTAAAGAGGACAGAAACCGACCTAGATAATCTATAAAATATAAAATCTATTTTTGAATAACCTAGATTTGACTTTTGACTATTTTATTCAGAGCGGTTTTTTAAGAGCCATTTAATTTGGAATGCCTTACCAATGACAATTTTGTAAGAAGTCTTTTTCATTGAAACAAAACCCAAAAAAACCACACACACCTGTTTTATACTGGAAGGGTTTAGTTCTTCAGCTTTTAAATCTGGATTTATTTATTTTATTTCCTGTGAAGAGAGCCTATGAGGCTAGAAAAATAACTTTGGGATACTTTGTTTTAGCATTCTAATTGAAGAGATATCTGAATATTAGAACACAAAGAAATTCAGTTTTATCCAGTTGTTTGTAAAAATGCTGCAGCTACCTTTACAGGCCTTAAAGAAAATTGGAGTTCACTTGTAGCCTCATACTTGATTATTATGAGGCTTTTTTCAAGTGCTTGTATTTCATTAGCATATTAAAGAAATACCATTGTTTAACACATTCCTACTCATTTTATTAGTTAGAACTTCTTACATTGATAATACAAGGGTAAACTTTCTCTAATTTGTGAATTACCAGAATCTTAATCCATTGATTTTAAATCCTGACTCTTAAAAATCCTGCATATTTTGGATCCCAGTCATCTTCATGATCATCCCTTTCTTTATATTTTGCCAGTGACAAAATATAGTAATAATAATTCTGAGAATCCTTACAAATTCTAAAATTTTCTCTCGATGCCTAGGGGGTTTTACTCTTAAAAATAGTAATGAAAAATAATTGTCTTTATCAGTTACGGTGTGAACGGTTTGTGGAGGAATTGGAGAGTTACGCTAAACAGTCAGAAGAGTTTTACTCATTTGGAGATCTTCAAGATGTACAGCGGTACCTGAAAAAGGCTCAGACACTGAATGGAAAGTTGGATTTAGCAGCAGACAAGGTATAATTTTTAAATTCTTAATAGGATGAATTAATTCATCAGAAAGGGCATTTGAATTTGTATTGGGTATTCACCTTTAAGAAATGGATTCAAATAAAAGAGTTTAACTACATTTAATTAGAGAGTAATACAAATGGCACAAATAGATTTTACAGACGTGCTTTATGCTTCAGAGCAGCATTGCTGTTTTCTATTGATAGCAATAACATTTCAGTGGCCTTCATCTTCTATTTTAATGGTAGTTATATCTCCATGTGGTTTTTAAATTTTATTTTGTATCACTTGATCATTTACAGTATGTGATAGCACCTGGTTACTGTTTAGATTTCCCTCCTTCGTGGAAGCCAGCTTAGATTTGGTGGCTATGTTTTTAAATTAGGTCCATTATTTTCTCCTATCAAGCCACTTTGTTCCTAATACCACTGTTTCAGAAATCAGTGTTCTCTTTAGAAGAAGCCGGCTGGGAGAAAGCCATACTCTTTGCCATGTAAAATGTTTGAAATTTTTATTTGCATTTTTTGTAAAAAGGGGAAATATGAAAACAGACCATATTATGATCTATCATTTTTTATATATTGCAAGATTTTAATATCTTAGTTCAGGTAATTAAATAGTTTATAATAATCTCAGATAAGTAAATATATGTTGAGAAAAGAGAAATTGTAGATTTTTTTAAACTGTTGCCACTGAAATTTTAATTAATCTGCATAATTTCATATTTATCTCACTCTTTTCAATTCTATAGATTTCTCCTCTACAGCTCCCACATCCTCACAACTTCACTACTAAACTAAGAGGAAATTAATGCTTTCTTTGCATCTCTTATCCTACTTACCTTCAAGACCCAGGTCCGGTTGTAGCTTCTCTACCGAAGCATCTGTGATTGTGCTATTTCAGCAGGCTCTCTTGTCTCTGAATGACAGCATTTTTAAAAGTATACTGTTCATTATATATCTGCTCTAAGACATCTCTTCTGTTGCCTTATATTATTAAATAATTGATATTTAACTCTTCATCTGGCTTACTAACTCTTTGGAATTAGTACTTTGCAATATACTTTTTTCTATTTTCCATAGTATCTAACACAATGCTGTGTTTATTAAAAGTAATTAAGTTCTTGTTAATTAATAAATGAAGCTATATCCTCAGTGTACCTGGATGGGCAAAGACTTCTTTATATATATAAATTTAGTATTTTAACTAACTTAACTAGTCATTTTTCTCTGGAAACTCTAACAAAAAAGAAATAGGAGCAACAAAAATAAAATAAATAGGAAAAAAGAGATTACCGCTCAGTTTTTCTAGTTATGGCCTAATTTAAGTTTAACTTTAGGGTTTAATGAGAGGTTTTTGGGGGTCACATTTGATATAAATACTTTTTAAAACTTAATTTTGAATATCATTCACCTTCAGAACAACATATTTAATACTTGTCCTTCCAGATTGAGCAGTTTAATGCTGAAGAGGAGGCATTTGGTTGGCTACCATCAATATATCCTCAACGTAAAAAAATCCAAGATGGTTTGAACCCTTATCTTCGTCTCTATGAAACTGCTGTAGAATTTAGTACCAAATATAGGGCATGGACAGAAGGACCATATCACAAAGTGAATCCAGACCAAGTAGAAATGGACATTGGAAATTACTGGAGAGGTCTATATAAGCTGGAGAAAACCTTCCATGATTCTCCGAATGCATTGGAAATGACAAAAAAAGTAAGAGCAAAGGTGGAAGATTTCAAGCAGCACATTCCTCTTGTTCAAGTGATTTGTAATCCCGGTTTGCGCCCCAGGCACTGGGAGGCCATGTCCAGCATCGTTGGTTACCCCCTGCAGCCAGCAGATGACTCCACTGTCTTCTCTTTCTTAGATATGAATCTAGAACCATATTTAGATAGGTTTGAAGGTATTAGTGAAGCAGCTAGCAAAGAATATTCTCTCGAAAAGGCCATGGAGAAGATGATTAATGAATGGGATGCAATGGAATTTGTCATTCTTCCTTATAGAGAAACCGGGACATTTATTTTGTCGTCAGTTGATGAAATTCAGATGTTGTTGGATGACCACATTATTAAGACACAAACGATGCGAGGATCTCCTTTCATTAAGCCTTATGAAAAGCAAATGAGGTAAAGTGATATTTCTATGACAGTGTTTATACTATGTTACCAAAATCATCACTCGTGTGTAATATACAGTTCTTTTTGAAACTTGATTCTGCACTTTATACTTAATATTTTAAATAGTACATTGTAAAGAATGATAACCTTTATTCCTTTTGGGAGAGTCCTCATCCTTTTGCTATCATCTATATTCATAACAAAGGTAGTAGACAGTCAACATCCAGATACTCATTTTTATTGTCCACAGTCTGATCTTTTACATTTGATTCTCAAAAATAATCTTGTGCCTATGAACATAGTTTATAGAACATATAAGCTATAAAACTGAAGATAATGTAATTTTCCAGACATACTGATTAGTTTGTTGTAGACGATCCCTCAGTTTATTGTAATTTCCACTCATATGCATGAAGGATGGCTAGATAAGTGCAAAAGAATGAAACTATGATTCTAGTCTGGAATTTTAAGCATCTATCTGACACAGCCAATTAAATCTGACCCTTATCCTGTCCATTTTTTCAATTTTTATAGTTTGTATTAAACAGTTTATATTTTACCTTAAAAAAAGAGTAAATCCAAATCAGACTACTATCTTCCATGTGAATTTGCATGTCGAGGGAAAGCTGCCTGCTTGGTGATCTCGGCCTCTGGTTGTTGATATATTATCCTAAACTTGAGCTTGCTCAGCCGTTGGTGTTGGCTCAGTCTCTGATTGCTCTGCCTCCTGCCCAGCCTGCTCCAATGTGCTCATCAAGAGTAATTTTTGAACTTCTCTGAAAGTGGTATATGTAGATTCTATTTTTAAGAACTATGCATGATATCATTAGCTAGTGAGAAATTTTCTGTGTTAGTCAGGGAGTAGATGGAGAAAGAGGGAAGAGCACCAGAAGGAAGCAGAGGCATTCATTTCCTTGTGTGAGAGACAGATTTATTGATGAACATTGAGAGGAAGTTATTTTAGAAGGATATTTTTAAATGCCTGGTGACTTTTAGAACTCCTGTATACATTTCTTGGTTTTAATGATCTAAAATTAAAAGATCACTGCTTATAAATGATGGGTAATGTATTAATCTACACATAAAGCCATCTCATCTCTAAGTTTTGTTGCCATTAACCAATCATTCCTCTTTATGGCTATGTTATCCCTTATACTGTAGTGGTTACAGCTGTCTGGGTTCAAATCTGGGTCTATTGTTTATTAGCTGAGTGACCTTGAGCCTAGTACTTACCTCTATGTACCTTAGTCTCCCTATTGGTAAAAAGATATTACACTCTGGACCCTGCCTCCCAGGGTTGTTGTGAGGATAGAGCAAATCTATACAAAGACCTCAGAACCATGCTTGTAAAATTGTTAGTTTATGCTGTAATTATAATATTTATTCTTGAGGAAATTAAGTCATTTTTGTTTTCCATATTTAGAAATGAACTGATAACTCGTTATAAAGTCAAATATGCTTCTTTCTCATGATTGCCACACTAATATATTTAAGATTATGTAGATTTTTCTTTAAATGCCGGTTATATCTTATGAACTAGAATATTTTATTCTGGAAATAAAGGCTTTATGGGCCCAAATTTTTTAAAAAAAGAAAAAAGAAAAAAAAAAACAGAATGTTAAAGGAAATAAATCTTGGATGTAATTACCTTTCCTAAGTAGTTCAGAGTGTCCTTGATTGAGAATACCATTACTATCTCCAAAATCTCATTTCTCAACTTTGGCCATAGATCTGGACTGCAGAAAGGTTTATTGTTATGACATATACAGAAACCAACCCATTTGTAGATAGGTACATCTTAATATGTATATCTGTATTAGCATAAATGTTGGTGCCATTATTTAGAGACAGATTTTGTAGAACAAATCTAATGATTTATCTTTGATTTTTTGGTAGATGAATGGAAATTGGAATAACAACATTGCATGTAAGATTGACAGTGTGGTCATGGTTTTAAGTTTTATCATCTGAACCATTGCTCGGTTTGCTGTTGATAAGAGCCACTGTGTTTTGCTTCTCAGGGAATGGGAGGGCAAACTCCTGCTGCTTCAGGAGATTCTGGATGAATGGCTCAAGGTCCAAGCCACGTGGCTGTATTTGGAGCCCATTTTTAGTTCTCCAGACATTATGTCTCAAATGCCTGAGGAAGGCAGACGATTTACAACTGTGGATAAAACATGGAGAGATATAATGAAAAGTGTCATACAAGTAGGTAAAAATCTCTGAGAATGTTATTATTTTGTTGAAGTAACATAATTTTTGTTTTCGAAACAATCCAAATAAGCTATTGTCTTTTCCCCACATAGGCTCCCTTTTCAGATATTATTTTAGAATCCCAGGAGCAAGAAACATCAAAAGGAAAATAGGTATTTTGTCTTGATTGCTTCTTGAGGTCCAAATTGAACTTGCATTATTTAATGACAGTGGTTCTAGCAGTGGTTCTTACTGGACCCTCTGGTAGGAAGACAGTGTACTCAGCATGTGCTGTCCTGTCTATTCTCTGGCCCCCATGTTACGGGCTGGACCACCACTGAAATGCGCTGTGGTGCGAAAACGCCAGCATGCCAGCTGCTCAATCAACAAGTTTCTCTGTAGGGACCTAAAAAAAAGAAAAGCTGCAAAGATAAATAAATACAAACAAAATGAAATCTATCAATCAACACACAAATGCAGTGGAGAACTTAAAACTTAAGAAGGGAATTTAATAAAAACCAGTAACACTGAAAAAGGTTTGGTTTTTGTTCAATTCAAAAGACATTATTTACTGCCTGAAAAGCATGGTTTGTGTATTAGTGGAAGTTAAGATTAAAATAGAAGAAATATTAGTTATTAAACTATATCATTA
Source organism: Hippopotamus amphibius kiboko (assembly GCF_030028045.1). Lineage (NCBI taxonomy): Eukaryota > Metazoa > Chordata > Mammalia > Artiodactyla > Hippopotamidae > Hippopotamus > Hippopotamus amphibius. The sequence goes on from NC_080193.1 coordinate 108,119,267, forward strand.
AATGAATGTAAAATTCTCTATTGGTGTTTTGATCAAATACAATATTGTAAGATAGGAAGAGTATTATCGTAAATTTTTTTCTACCCTAAAACAGAAATATGCATATTTTTATTATTTAAACCTTGAAAATTGTGACTTTAATCCTAAATACTGATAATACTGTATCAGTGTCAACTATATGATTTTATAGGAAAATATCCCATAAGATGGACATGGATCTGTTTATTTAATAAGTTTACTTTGCTTTATGCAATAATACTTGAAACAAAGCTTTTGTATAAACCAAGCTTTTATGGAACTAATCACACTGGAATTCCATATTAAAGGACCTACTGGTAAGTCACTTTGTAAGACATTTACTCATTTCTAACGCATTTGTTTTACAAATTTGGTCTTTCCTATATTGTTTCCTTACAACAGGACAAAACCCTTATAACATGTATACATTTTTGTTTCGAAGGGCATGAAGTAGAATTTTTTTGTTGCCCAAAAAAGAAAAAAGTAGATGCTTGTATTTTCCTAGTTAATAACACTTTAAAAGTTAAAAAAAATTCTTTTCTTTTGGCATTCAAACAAAATACTCTTCAAAATTCATATTGCTAAGGAAATTTATAGATAGTTCAATCCCTAGGAAAGGACAACTATGCTGAAACTAGTAGATAAAGGAGGCAGATTTTCATTTCTATAAAACTGCCAAATTAAAAATATATTAACAGAAAAGCAGTACTTACTCTCATTCCCAAATAAGCAGTTTTCTTTGGATGATACTTCATTTACTTTTGCTATCAGACTGGATTATCTTCTTCAACTGGCTTTACACTTTCTTTTTCTCAATCTATTAGTATTCAGGACAGCTTTTGTCCAACTCTCCAAAGTTTTAAAAAGAAACATAAATCCATATTCTCTCAGGAAGGCTAATGAAAATGGTCTGTGTAGTAGAAGCCACTGGATTAAGTGCTTAATACAAAAATCCATCACTTTCAGTCTTAGGGGTTCCTAATAAATGTTCTCTTAGAACTATGCCAAGAGAAAAGGCTCAGAGGTTAGAAACAGAATGTAAATGATATTGTTACTATAAATGGCTTGATTGAGGTTATCTTGGTTCCTGAAGGTATAAACCTGAAATAATTTTATGTTTTCATACCTGCTCCTAACTGCACTTGGGCAAAGACTGTTTCTCACTGGGAAAGGCTCCCTTACTGACCTTTCCGTGTAATTCCAAAAATTTCCACTCACTTTTGGTTGTAAAGATAGCTTTGCCTATGAGCACTGAGTTGTACCTGTTTGAAACCTCAATGTCCTGTTCTATTTAGAACTCTTCTCCTCCTCCTAGTCAGGTAAACCTGAGGCTCCAGTGGGGGGTGGGGGTGGGGACTGAGTTCTCAGGCACTGCTTCTCTCTTTCCTGTGCTTATTGCAGCCAGATACCGGGAGAGAGAGAAGGTAGGGAGGAGTGAAGATAAATGGGGGGGGGGGGGGGGGGTGGAGAAAAGAGGAAGAGGAAGGGAGAGAGGAGGAAAAGAGGGGGAGAGGGAGAGAAAATTTACTGGTGTAATTGATCTAGCCAAATTGGTTGTTCTTTTTGTCGGTGGGCATCAGGTGGATGACCTTCTGTCACTGGTGCCCACGCACTGTGCCTTTACTGTTTGTCATCACTAGTCTAGCTTTTTGACCAGTTGTGGACAGGTGAAGTCCACAGATTAACTCAGTGTGCACAGGTGAAGACCCTGACAATCTCCGACTGCCAAGGAACATTAACTTGAGCGTCTCCCCTAGGTTTGGTCATCCTCTGTGAGACTTGGCTGCATCTTCAAACTGATCTACCAGTGATGACTTTTGCCACATTCCTCTCATACATGTGTCTTTCACCCCATGCTGCAGTGGTATTTCACAGATCTTTAGCCCTTAATTTCACCTGGGGTCTGTAGCATCTTCTGTACCTCTTAGTAACCTGAACCTTAGTAACCATGGTCCTTGCCCCTCCTTCACCTGGTCATCTCACCACACCATCTTCTCCCAGAGTTCTTTTCCTGTTCTGATAGCACTGGAGCAGGTCAGCACACTGGTGATGGTACAGACTTCAGTTGGAGAAGAAGACGTTAGCCCCCTCTCTTTACATGCACCAGAAAGGTACTCTTGTGACTCTCTTGGGGCCCCTCCCTAATACAGGACCCGTGAATTGCCCATCATTTGGAGTTGAAGGAAATGGATAATCTTTTGCGTGTACCCAAACTTGACTTTTGATTCACATGTGTATTTTGTATTTCGTACAAGACAGGAAAAGGCACTCTTGAGTTTCTCCCCAAACCTTTTCCTTTTGTAGTCTAACCCCATCTCAGTAAATGTGAACACTATTTGCCTTGTTTTTCAGACCAAAATCATAAGGGTCATTATTTTTCTTTTTCCTTTTACTACAGTAAATGTGATCACTTGGCACCAAGCATTGCACGTCTTTCTGGTGAGCTGGAAAGCTAAAAATTGTGTCTCCCAGATTCCTTAGCATCTAGGTTTCTGGAATTGAATTCAATTTCGATGATTAGGTACACTCATTTGGGATTTGGAAGGCATACAGCAGCCATCTTTTTGCCATTTTAGCTATTTCTGCTGTCAAGCAAGATCACTTGTTTTTTCTTTTCCAACAGATTTCAATGTGTGGTCACCAGTTTTATGGGTATTTAGAGATGATGATGATGGTGGCTTCATGGTCCTGCTCTCTGATTCTAGAATCACAGCCACCATGGTGTATTTTTGAATGCAGTAGTTCCAGTGTTGGCATCCTTTTGTCTGTACTGGAGCAGAGGTAGTAACAGTCCTGGAAGATCAGTTCCACAGGGTTCTAGGAGTCTTTCCTGGAAGCCCAGCTTGGAGTGTGCTCCCCTAGACCTCCTAGTGGTTATAAAAGTGATACCTTTTGTAATTACTTAATTCCCTATATTAAATTTCCTTTTGCTTAATTACCTAGAAGGATTCTGCACTGAACTCTGAATAAAGATATGGAACCCTCAAAGTTGGGATCTAGGATCTTGGTCTACACAACCAAGTTGGATTTTAGGGCAGTTGAAATCGAGTTACCATCTGAAAATGGAACACTGGTGGTACCTGGCATGCAGTGCAAAATTCACTTACTTAAATTATTTTTTTGGTCTCCTGGAATAAAGAGTCTGTTTTACAGGCAATGCTTTGGTGGAGCAAGTGGCTGCTGGAATAGGTCAATAGAGTACAAATTTGAAATACAAAGGATGCGAGATGGGTTGAATTTTTTTCTAAAACATTGGAGAAATTAAAGAAATGGCATAATTCAGGGCTTAAATTCTTTGCTCAAGACGTGGTGAGAGGATTAAGGCGCTTCCATGATTGCCTTCAGAGAGCCTCTTAATTCTCATAGTTACAAGTTTGACATAGCCAAAAATTACAGAGTCTGATCCAGCGGGTTGCCAAATTACAATGTAATTTAATTCGGAGCCTTGCCAGATCTGTTCTGTGAAAGATAATTTACTTATTGGGAAAGAGAGGGATGGTGAGAACTGAGAATGGGGACACGAGTGAACTGGATTGACACTCGGTACCCTGACTCTCACACTGAGAGCCTCCCTTGTCAGAATCCTAAGGAATATGGGCAGTATTATATTGTAATAGCAATTGCCTGGGGAAAACCTAAGTTAGATACAGTCAAATATATTGATGTGAGTGCACTTACCAGAGATCCTTGTTTCCATGAGCTAGTCAGGGAGATGTGAATGATTCTGTTTTACTTGCTTTTTTGATCAAAACCTGGCTTCCATGATGGCCTTCCTAAATGAAGTTGAAATGCCAAAACTTCCTTGATATGATTTAAAGAAATTAAAGACTGATTTATAGGTTTCTGCAAAATATGCTTACATATCATCCAGAAGCAGAAATTACAACCCCCACTTAGGGAATTGGCTTAAAGGGTAGCAGAAGGGAATCCTTCTAGAGGGTACAACTTCAATAAATATTAGGGGTTTTTTTAGACCTTGCCTATACAAATGGCCAGAAGTGTGGATCTACATTGTCTTAGTCAGTAGCAAACAGTTTGGCTGTATGATCAAGGACTTAAAAGAAACAAGATTGGAAGACTGATAACAAGGAGGTCTGGGGAAGAGGTATAAGGGATCACAGAATAGACTAGAATATATTTGTGCTCCATGTAAGTGTTTAATAAAAGACAGTACTGCAAAAGGAAGCACTTAATAATATAGTTGACCAGTTGATCTATTTTGTGAACGTCAGTCAGCATATGCCACTGTATGTACAGTGCACTATGCATAGAATAATCATGTAATATATTGTCCAGACTGCAGAACTTCTGAGAGTTAAAGCAATTACTAAGTAAGCCAGAAGAGTAAGCATAAGCCAGGACTCTCCTCATCAAACTGGGTTATATGGTCACTCAAGCTACAAACAAAGAAGTCATGATGGTAGAGATGGGAATTATGGAAGGACTTGTCATTACGGGCTGTCCCTTATCCAACACTGCTGAGTGTCCAAGCTGCCAAAAGCAGAAACTGACAAAGTGCTTCTGCTGCAGGATCACACCTGAAGGGGCAAGGCAGCCTTTTAGAAGGAATTAAATACATTGGATCTCTTTCAACTTAGAAAGAATCAGTGATTTTTCTGCACCAGAGGGGTTTTTCTTTCTCATTCCACATTTCTGCCAACACTGTCATTCATTGACTTACTGAATGACTTATTGTCACAGTTTCCACATGACATTGCTTCTGCTAAGGAACTCACATTACGAGGGAAATGAGGCAATTGCCTGATACTCATAAGATTTACAGGTCCTACTGTGAGCATTGACCTTCCTAAAAGTGGAGTGTCTCATGTTGAAGACTCAGCTGCTCTACTAGCAGGAAGAAAATAGTTTGTGAGTTTGGGGTGCAGTTCTAAGGATACATAGCGTATGTTCTCAACCAGCTTCTAATAGAGAATTTCTCCTATAGGCAGAATACAGGGGTCTGGGAATTAAGGAGTGAAAATGACAGTGACACGTTATACCAACTCGCCCAGTAAACTTCTCACAACAATTTTGCTTCCCAACTTGTGATTTTTCTAGTTGAAATATCTTAGCATCCAGGGGAGAAATGCGTCTGTATGGGATGCAGCAATGGTTTCCTTCAACAGGAAGTTCTTAATTTGCTCACTCTACCCTTTTACCTCTCTGTCCTTATAACTTTCCACCTTACTCACTCTATTCCAGCCACACCAGCTTCCTTTTTTTTTTTTTTCTTCATTCACACATGCCAAACACACTCTGTGCTAGAACCTTTGAACTGACTGGATCCTGTTCCTGAAATGCTGTACCTCCAAATATCTGCAGAACTCATCAGTGCCTTTGCTCCCTTGAAGTCTTTTCTCGAATATTACCTTTATAAAGAGGCTCACGTTGAGCATCATATTTAAATTGCAACCTGCCTTTGCCTTTCCTGGCAATCCTGATCACCCTTTTCTTTTTTACAGCGTCCGTCACCTCCTAACGTACTATACCTTTGTCTCTTTTGTTCACTGTTGTGGACCAAGCACTGAGAACAGTGTCTGACATGTATCAAGTCCTCCATAAATATTTGTTGAGTGAGTGGATGAATAGTTAAATTGAGATCGATCCTTGAATTATTGCTAGTTCTAAGAATTCTGAGTTTATTCTGAAAAACCTCTGAAAATTCAGTTTTAGATAACTGTGTCCCAAGTGTTGGACTAATCCTAGAAACATGCTGCATCTTCAAAGAATTTCTATTTTTGGTGAGGTCAAAGGATCTGAAAATTGTAAGGGAGCATAAAGGTGTATTCACTGAACCCACATTTCCTTTCTTAGTACTTAAAATGTTTAAAGAGGATCTTATCAGTTTTTTGTTGTCCAGGGATTTCTGTTTGGGAAGTTTATGCTTCTGAAAGTTTACTGAACAGGCTTGAGCATAATTCCATTAAGTGTATTTTCTGTGAAGCTTCCTGGCAGCAGTAATTAGAATGCTCTCCCTGTATGCCACAATTAAAATTTCAGGCATTTGGTTTAGAAATGTAAATCAACCAGTAGCTTGTCACTTGAGCTGATGAGAGTGGTGATACTTGTGAAGCAAAAGAAGACACGGAAAATTTGTAAAATTATTCCTTTAACCAAAAAATATGGCAGTTAATAATTCCTTTTCCTCTCTAGAAGACGAAAAGTAATTAAAATGTCAAAGGAGTCATACTTAGTTTCAAATTTCTGGTAGCTTCCTGTTATAACATCTTATTGTTCTGTCTTGAGAACATTAGCTAATAAGTTGGTACAATAGGGAGGGTCGTAGTTCCTTGAGTTCCTTTCTGTGTCTGTGGGCTTTAACTCATCCTCATTCACTCAAGCATTCAACAAATATTTATGAAATGTCTACTCTGTACCAGAATTTTGTGGCAATGCTTAAAGGAACTTAAAGCCAGTTTTATTTTACTGTGATAAATATCTTACCAGAAGAATGGCAGTTTATAAAGTGTTCATTTTAACTCCATTAAACCAATGGAGTGATGTAAGTGACTTACTCCATCTGTTTCTCCAGAGTAGTGTCTGTCTGTCTGTCTGTCTGTATCTCTTCAAGAGACAGTTATAGAAAGGGAAATGGAAAGGGTCGTTTGAGACATATGTGTGTTCTAGGCACCATATTAGGTGCTTCCAATATTTTGTCCTCATAACAACTTTGGGAGAAGGCTCTTATCCACATTTTAAAGATAAGAAAATAGAGACTTGGGTTAATTAAGTGACTAGGAACAAGGTCTGTGCTTTCCTTCATGCGATGCAGTTTCTATTCTGTTTACCTTCTCATGGGAGTGTTTAGTTTAGTTTCCAGGCAGGAGGTGGTTGATTACTTTTCTATACATTTTTTCTTAAGTCCACATACCAAGGTATATAGATTATTGCCTGTGTTCATTCAGAACTAGCATATTTGACTCAGAGTTATTGAGCTGATCTAGATAAATAAGTTTGACCTCAGGAATTCAATAAAAATTTTTTGCTCAAATGCTAAGTGCTTCCAGGGGTATTTCTTTTGTAATTGTAATATTTAAGGAAAGAAATATGAGCTGTTGTTTTAAATAACAGAATTTTTTTAGCTTTCAAATCTCAGATCCAAAATAGCAAATTGCAATAAATTCTTTGGCTGAGAATAAAACGTTGTTAATTCATGACAGGAATTTTTCACATTTATTAGCAACTCTTTTTTTCCAACAAAGAAAAGCGTACTTTTCCAGAAGGTGGCACTCTAAGAATGCCATTTGGGTCTTTGAATTTAGGACTACAAGAGTTCTACTCCATACTTTTTTGAATGAACTGCACATTAAATTACAACCTGAGTCTCTGTCATGCCTTTTTGTGTGCATTTTTAAATATTTATCTGAAACATAAAACTCTTAGGAAATATAATAAAATGCCTTTTAAAAATTGTGCCTCTTTAAAGATAAGTGAGTTGCATATGTTGTGTATCTCATAAGAACCTGTTTTACTGAAAAAGCAAGTATTAATGATAATTATTTTGTTCTTTGTTTAAATTGCTGTTTGCAAGTTACATTGTTATATTTCAGAACAAAGCAGAAAATTATCTTTCCTTTCCAGTCACATTGAAAGTATACTAACAAAAACATGTTCTTGCAGTGGAATAAAATTTTTATATGAAACAATTTACAGTGGAAATTTTTGACTGATCTTTCAGTGAGTACCAAACTCACTGTGGCTAAGTACCAAAAAATAAGTTTAATTAGTTAATCTTGAAATTCTGTTGAATTTTATCAATATTCCCTTGATTTAATTTCATGTAAATTTCTAAATGTACCAGTGTATTCTCACGAGGTTAATTTGGTTTGATGATTAAAATCTCTAGAGTAGCACTGTTGGTGGGACTGTAAGTTGGTGCAGCCACTATGGAAAACAATTTGGAGGTTCCTTAAAAAACTACAAATAGAACTACCATATGATCCAGTAATCCCACTCCTGGGCATATACCCAAAGAAAACCATAATCCCAAAAGAAACTTGTACCATAATGTTTATTGCACCACTATTTACAATAGCCAGGACATGGAAGCAACCTAAATGCCCATCAACAAATGAATGGATAAAGAAGATGTGGCATATATACACAATGGAATATTACTCAGCTATAAAAAGGGATGAGATGGAGCTATATGTAATCAGGTGGATAGAACTACAATCTGTCATACAGAGTGAAGTAAGTCAGAAAGAGAAGGACAAATATTGTATGCTAACTCACATATACGGAATCTAAAAATGGTACTGATGAACTCAGTGACAAGAACAAGGACACAGATACAGAGAATGGACTGGAGAACTCGAGGTTTGGGAGGGGGCAGGGGGTGAAGGGGAAACTGAGACTAAGCGAGAGAGTAGCACAGACATATATATAGTATCAACTGTAAAATAGATAGTCAGTGGGAGGTTGTTGTATAACAAAGGGAGTCCAACTCGAGGATGGAAGATGACTTAGAGGACTGGGGCGGGGAGGGTGGGGGGGACTCGAGGCTAGGGGAGTCAAGGAAGGGAGGGAATACGGGGATATGTGTATAGAAACAGATGATTGAACTTGGTGTACCCCCCAAAAAATAAAAAAAGCAAAAAAAAAAAAATCTCTAGAGTATTTTAACACCTCTTTCTCACACCTTTAAGCCTATTTAGTAAAGAACTCTTCTTCCTTTGTCATTGGTGTCAGTGGTGAACACTGAGTTTGGGATTATAAGACCAAGAATATACCTGGATGACATCAATCATGTGTTAAGGAAAAAAAGTATAAAGAATTTTGTTTCAACTCTCTCTAGATTGTGTTTTAATATGTATTTCTAAAGATTTTCATAAGCCTGGTGGTTACTTGTATGGGTATTTTGAGAAATCAGTAAACTACTTTCTTAACATATCAGTTCTTAAGATCGGCTTTTGGCTATAATTCTTATTTTGAATCCCACAGCATAAAAGAAGGGTTTTTAAAATACTTGATTGTGTTTGAATCCGTTGAAAGCAAATAGCTCACAGTGACACTTTCAAGTGATAGAATGCTCAGAAATCCTTGCCTTGAAAGTAGAACAATCTTTGTCTCTAGAGAGTTCAGAAAGAACACACCTTGAGCTTAAGTCCTTCAGTAAGCAGTGTTATAATGCAGTTCCAAAGGTAGTTCTTTGCAATGTAAGATCTTAATGGAAAGCTCCTCCCTCCCCACTCCCAAACCCTTATTTTTATCTACAGTTATAAAACAGGAATTGTGGTTTTCTTTTTTATTATTGATAACAATATTCAAAATAATAATTATAATGATGACATATCTTAGAGTCCTTGTCCTCAAAGAATAAAAGACAAACATATCTCATACTACTGTTTCCTCCTGTCCTTCTTGTGTGTTCAGACAGTGTTTTCTTCACCCCCTTCACCCCTTCTCTCTCATTGTCTGACTCTCACAATTCCCACCTTAGAATGAGAAATAGTGGCCAACATTACTGAGGGTCAAGCCAACGTGATTTTTACATAATTAAAGATCTAGACTATGCAAGAGTACTTTTATTTTTTTAATATAAATTTATTTATTTATTGGCTGCGTTGAGTCTGCATTGCTGGCAGGCAGATTCTTAACCACTGTGCCACCAGGGAAGTCCCTGCAAGAGTACTTTTAAAAGATAATTATTCACTTTACATTTTGTATAACCTTTGTTATATTAAAACCATATCAATCTCAAATATAATATGAATATAAAGTCAATATGAATATCTAATATTTTTGAGTTGTGCATTTATTAATTTTTAGGATAAACATGTTCTGGCAGTTGTAACTACTGAGAGAATGCTGGAGAGGCTGAAAAAATCTAATGAACTTTTGGAACTCATTCTTAAAGGACTTAATGAATATTTGGAAAAGAAACGTCTCTTCTTCCCCAGATTCTTTTTCTTGTCTAATGATGAACTTCTTGAGATACTATCTGAGACTAAAGATCCCACTAGGTAAATAAGATTTATATACTTATATATATATTTATATTTAGATATATGTACATATATGTATATAATACGTGGCTAAGTTTTCTGGCTTTTCAGAATACTGCAGAACTTAAATATATGTGATTTTGTTTATGTAATAACTTTTTCAAGACTATTCTAAATCATATCAATAATCAACTTAAATAATTATTAAAAATATATGTAATACCATTGAATGATGTTTTCCGAATGTGATGAATCTTGGACTGCATTCTCATTTTATCACGTTGTCTTGCAGATTTTTCAGAGCACATCACTGTTCTACATTCCATGCAGAGTAAAAGTCAGTGCCCTCTCAGTGGCTTGCAGTCACCTACGCAGGTGCTCCCACATGACCCTTCCTAGTCATCCCCCACTAGTTTTCTTCTTGTTTATTCTGCTGTAGTCCTTGCAGTTGTCCCATAAAAGGGGCAGCCTCCTCCCTCAGCATGCTGTTCTCTTTGCCTAGGTTCCTCATCACCCTAATAGCCATAAGACTTCCATTACCTCCTCTAGATCTTTGTGGAAACCTGCTCAAACATCTGCCACTTATGAAGGCCTTCCCTGGCCACTGTATTTAAAATGGCAACCCTTCCAGCACTTCCTAGTCACCTCTCCTGATTATCTTCTCTGCCTTGTTTTCTTTTGGCACACTTTTTATCATCTGGCTTACTCTATAGTGTGCTTATTTTTTTTTACTGTTTGATTTCCTCTAGCAGAACATAAGCTCCATGATGGCTGAGATTTTTGACTTTTTTTCCCCCAACAGCTGATTCCCTATTGCTTAGGAGAGTGTCTAGTATACATCAGACAGTGAATAGATACTTGTTAAATTTGTCAACTTTATGTCTTGTGCCTTAAGTAGGAGACAAGTAATCCAGACAAAAAGATAAATTTAGACTCAGGTTTCCATCTAACTTTTTATACTCTGCCCCTTTTTGCCTGCTTGAAGGATAAATTCAATTAATTGGCTGTAATGTGCCAAAAATGAGGCTTTTAGTCAGTTCCACCTGTATTACAATGAATAGACTAAAGTTGAGCACCTTCAAAGTAGTTGATTTATTTAAAGCACTAAACCTAGTTCATAATTTGCAATAGTCTCTGAAGATCCCAGTTGAAATATCTACTTTTATGCATTTGAAGATTCTTCAGATTAGTGTTTTATCTGTTGGTCAAGATTGGGTTGGTCCTTATATTACTTTTAACATCTTTCGATTCATTGTGTTGGAAACAAAGCCTCATGTAGCTCTTATTATAATTGTAATTTTAGAGATCTTTTTCTGATTATTCAATTAATGATGATCTCCCATTGGACTGTATAATCCATACAACCATACAGGCAGGAATTATCTTTTTTTTGTTGTTTTCTATCAGCAGTTCATCTCTAGCATCTAGCAGGGGCCTCACACATAGTACACATTTATGAATTTTGAATGAAGATTGGTATACAAAGAACACTGATATTTAGGAATTGCTTTTATTTGGTTAATTCTCTTAAACATTTATTTTTCCCTGACAGAGTGCAACCTCACTTGAAGAAATGTTTTGAAGGAATTGCAAAGGTGGAATTTACAGAAAGTTTGGACATTACTCACATGAATAGTAGTGAAGGAGAGGTGGTGGAACTTGTAGACACCATTTCAACAGCCAAAGCCAGAGGTCAAGTGGAGAAGTGGTTGGTTGAGTTAGAGAGAGTTATGATTAAATCCATCCACAAGGTAGCTGACTGTATTTATTATTCCTAGTAAAGATGATAGAATGTTGATGTATTACTGATAAATGCACTGTTATTTAGACAAATTGAGTCATGAATTACCAATTCAATTGTAATAGATAGATTGAAGGCAAAGATACGGTCTGTGACATTAATTTTTCAGTGTCTCACTTGAAAAGCCATAAAATACTGCAAAAAACTTGGGTTTTAGTCATGAGTCTGTCTCATTTCTTGTGCTTTCAGCGTTACACACATTTTGGTCTCCATGGTCTATCTTTAGTTTTGCCTTGGAAGCACCTCTCTAACAGTTTCATATCAGTCTCCTTGACAGGTGTGTTCCTCCGTGGTTGCTTTTGTTTTGTGCATATATAAAATATGTACCAAAATGTTAGAAAATCATAAGTACTTTCTGCAATTAAGAGTAACTTCATGTTTTCCACATCTCAGAAAACATGTTATCACCTCAATCATTTGTAATTATTTTTGTGAGTGGAGAATTTTAAGTTGTGGAAACAAGTAGAGATTAATTGAGCAGTTAAATTCATTTTTTACTATAATGTGGACTTAGCATTCAAGTTCCTTACCAGTAATAAAAATCATGATTGAGCAGGGAAGCATGAGAGCAAGGACGAGAAGGAAATATGACATCAGGTCCTAATCAACAACAGTTTTCATTAATTTTTCAGATTCTGTCACACATTATTGAAAAATTCATTGGAATCTAGGTGTTTAATATACATCATGTGTCTTAATGCTTCTTCCTCTTAAATATAATTTTAGTATTTGCCTACATTATATTTTTTCGATAGATGCAAAGTCTTTTGGACAGGTTCCCATTTCTCCCTATTATGGACTAAGTGATAATGAACGCCCTTATGCATACAACTGGTTTATTTGATTGAATTTTTCTTATGATAACTTCTCACATGTAGGATCACTGGGCCTAAGAGGATGAGCTTTCGTAGGGGTTGACAAATATTGACAAGCAGTATTCCCATTTATGTAGCTATTAGCAATTAAATGAATTTCACTTTGACCACTACTTAGCATTGAATTGGTTATATGATCTGTTAATGGATGTATACAGTGATAACTCATTATTGTAGACATATCTAATACTATTTCAACTCAATTTTGTTTGTCAAAGTACTCAGAGAAAATATTTTGGTTAGCATTTCAGAGCATTAAGGTGGGGTGGCAAGGAACTGTGTAGGAAATATCTTCCCCAAATGTTCATGTGTAAGTTTGTGTTGGAGGGAAAAATGAGAGTAAATGCAATGTAAAATACTGCAGATAGGAGATGTGTGTGTTGTGCTGTATGTATTTGCATGCTTGAAAGGCTACTGCCTGCCTAAATTAAGTGAATTTTGTGTCATTTGTAAATAATAAAAAATCATGTTCCTGGCACCTTTGCCCCTTTATTTTACTGGATTATTGTGGGTTTAACATAGTTTGCTATCACCAAAATATGTTCTTTTTCATACATGGCGTACACAGTTTCATAATATATTTTATATACAGTATTGTAGAACTTTATGTAATCATGTTTCTCCTCCTCCAACTCTATAGAAATTTGTGATTTAGATTTTAATGCCTGCCTCTTGTTCTCTCCACGTGTCCTTCTAGAACACATGCTTATTCCATCCTTGGTATTTCTCTACTGTATCTTCCATTCTTTCCTGTGTTCCTCCCATCTCTCATTTGCTCCTTTTCACCTGCCCTTTCTGTGGCTTCTTCTGGCCTTTTACCTTTTCTTTATTGTCAATAGCCAACATTGCCTTTCAGTTCTATTCAGCTCCATAAATATCCTAGCTAAACTAGAAATCCAGAAAGGTTCACCTATCCTTATATATTTCTCTGAAAAATGTAATTTTGACAATCTTTTTTGAAATTCAAACATTAATGTGGCTATCACCTCATAGACGTTACTATTTTTGGTTGATACATGTAATAGATTAGGATGTTTCCCACTGAAGGCTGGTAGAAAAAGTGGATCTGTGAATCCACTGAAAACATACGTAGCAAAGCACATGAATTAGAGTTCCTGAATTTACAACTCTCAACTCTCCGTGAATGAATTATATATGCACCCTGTCATCATAGCCTTGGGCATCAAACCAAAGGACTGAGAGGGAGTGAGGTCTGGCAACACAGGAGGAACTTTAGAGGAGTTGTGTAGTGTGCTTGAGTGTGTGTGTACACATATGCACATGGCTGAGTAGGGGTATAATCAAGTTCAAAGAAAACAATTACCTGTGAATTTGACAGATCTTATTTTGGAAGTACTTGGACTTGTGTTTTGTAATAAAATTGCTTGTGTTTGTTCAGTCCAAATGTATCTAGGACATCTTTGGCTATGACTGGTCAAAGAAATATTTCATATAATATGGTTCACACAAATAGATTATGTATCAGCAAAATAAAATGCTATGTAATATATTTGTTTTGCTCACAGGTGTGTGGAAAAACTTTAGTCACATGCTTTGAATCTTCATAATTGGCTAAGATGTAAAAAGTTGAGCAGCACAAGTTAATCCTTTTAGGAGTTAGCTCTTCATTGTTTACCTTGTTCAAATAAAGTATGAAACTCTTTACCTTTAGCATTTACTTTTTTAATTAGGTAATTAGAGATGCAATTTTTGCCTATACACAATGTGAACGAATTAAATGGGTAAGAGATTGGCCTGGACAGACAGTTCTCTGTGTATCCCAAACCTTTTGGACAATAGAAGTACAAACAGCTATTGCAAAAGGACAAGAGGTAAGCTTTCATTACCCCAGGTTTTTCAGTATTTGTTCAATAGTTATTATTGCCATAATACAGTTATTCTAAAAATAAAGACAATCCACTCCAAAAGCCAAGGGTACTGGAGCCTCAATCTTGTTATTATATACATTTTTATGCCTTTAAAATTAGAGTGATAGCAGGACAAAGAAAATTCCTAAACTCAGAAAGATTAGGAGGAAATACATAACATAATTCTCTTTTATATCTTCAGTAAAACTACCTATGAAGACAAGAAATATTGACTTATTTTGACTATTTTAATTTTCAAGGTACTGATTTTTAGTAAATAATATTTTGAATGATGCTTCATTTTAATTATTCTAACAGATAAATGAATTTAACATTATTAATTGAATTGCTGTTATTAATTAAAAACAGACTCTTCATTCAGTGCAGCATTCTTATCCTTAAGGTAGGATTTCAAGCAGGTCAACTTTCAGTTGACTGATGGGCCAGTCAGAATCTAGCAATTGCAGATGTTGTTTAAAACCGTGAGTTTTTAATGTATTTTTTACATGGCGTTTGGCATTATTATCTGTAAGGTATTGAACACTGGCGAGTGTTGAATTTGAGACAGACTCGTATTCTCTGTAAGCAGTCAGATCCCATAGAGGAAGGAGCTGGGTGACACATGCTTAGTTCACTCCAATTTACCAACAGGTCACTTATTTCTCCTCTAGGGAAGGGATAAGGGCGTAGGGCAGGAAGTCAGGGATTTTTAGGGAAAAGTCTTTCTTCATGGAAATGAGAGCATGGGGAATGAGGGTTTCCCTTATGGCAGTAAGCCTTTGGGGATACTCCTGGGCTCTTGGCTGTCTCTCTCCATGTGCATTTTTCTTTTCTCCACAGTGTGTCCAGAAACTTCATTTTGTCTTTTCACTTTTAAGCTAGCAGTCAGCCACTCCCCACACAAAGGGATTCCTCCATCGCCAACGTGGGTTATCGGGGGATGTGTAGCCTCCTGGATCTCTCTCCTTGCTTGCGGGCCCCCCCAAACCACCATGCCAACTTTCTCATTCATTGCTGTGGGAAACAGAGGGAACAGAGAAGCAAACATCAGCAAATCAGACAAATTTGTAGGCATCTTCTACATTTCTTCAGTTTGAATGTGGTTCATTAATCCTCCACCTGTCTGTCAAAATCATATCTTTCTCTGAAACAGGTAGGAGTTGAGGTAGAGGATTTAAGTATAAACTTTTCATGCTTCTACTTATCATCCAAGTGTAATTTGAATCTCAAGGGACACTCATTTTAGGTCACTCCATTTCAATGTGTCCTCTGCTCAAAACGATCTGCCTGCAATTCTTACCATATTGTTCTTACATATTGTATACAGTTACAAATAGATTTTTTTTTATTTATAGCAGTATCCACTGATACTGATGTGAGGCTATTTATTTACTCATTTATTAATTTATTCCATTTTTTCCTACTCATGTAATATGGTGCACATATGGAGCCATTCACGGAGAAAGCCAAAATGAGAATTCATCCCTGGAGTGATGGCTGCTCCAGGGGAACTCAGCTTCATAGATGTAGGTCCTCTGAAGCTGTCCCTCAGTGGGACTTAGCCAGCCTTTTTTGCTGTTACTTGCTAGATTGTTCTCTTCTGTTGCATTTTGTGACGTTTTACATAGCCAAATTTCATGGAATGAAATTAAGCTTTGCACATGTCCTTAAAAATTAATTCTTTTCTTTTTCCTCTGCTTGTGAATACTCTGTTTCAATATGCCCTTCGTCTGCTGCCTGTGTACCTTGTCCCTGTCTGTGTCTCATGCAGTTTTAAGTTCCGTAGCAGCATCAGGAGGGGCTGGCTTATGTTTTAGTATTCTAAAGCATTGATGATTTAAGAAAATTTAATATGTGGTTCTATCATGGGAGGATGGCATATGTTTTAGTATTCTATGTGTTGATAACTTTTTCCTTAGTTAATGTGTGGTTCACATTTGAAACTGATGACTGTGGTTGAGTAACTGGAGACTCTTGGCAGCCTCAGAGAAGACTAGACATTTCCATTCTATGCAGACACCCAAAGTTGTCTGGAGCTTGATGCTATAATAGCACCATGTTGTACTGTCCCACTTCCAGAGGACCTGTTCCCTTCAGGATCTGTTTCCATTTATTTATTCAAAGAATATTGACTGTGGAATTAGTCAGAATATGAGGCATTACAGGGGCTAAAAAATAAAAGAATCACCACTGTCACAGAGCTTGGGTTTTTGCAAACACCGATATGGTTTTGAATCAGTTTATCATTATATATGTAGAGGGAACTAGGTATGATAAAAAATATATGATTCCAGACAGGGTTTATCTTGGCTGACTATATAATAATATTGATAGTTACCTTTAGATTCATTAGTTCACTGTACAGAACAGTTTACAGTGAATAAAATGTAACAAAAATGATTCACTATCATGATTTTTTTAATTTAGCTGATCTGAATTCTCATTGATTCATTATAATGTAGTTCCTAAAGAACTTAGTGTATTGCATAAATTTTAGTTCTAAATCTGTTTTTCTAGTATAGCAAAATACATTCTGCTAATGTAAATAGTAACAAATTCTCATGGACATATAATTTATACTGTCAGGTCCAAATCCTAAAAGTTTAATCTTATGCCTTGTATTGAACTCCAGTATGTGAGAACTGGTAAGGCTCTCAAAGATCTTGACTTTTACTGATGAGGAAACTAAGATGCAGCAACTGGCGTGTATTCGTAGGAGCAAAACTATTATTACTAACTTGTATACTCAATATACTTAAATTCACTAATCGGCTGTAAGTATTTAAACACTTAGGGTTATTTAAACATAGGTGGAACAGAATTTTATTTTTCACTACTTATGAAGCAAATTAATAGCAATTAATTATGAAAAAACATAAATGCAATAGTGTTTAAACACCAAACTTATGAAAAAATGACTTACTAAAAAAAAGGATAAAATATTTCAAGGAGTAGTGAAAGTGATCCTTAAAGAAATAAGTCTCCAACTCTATCCTTTAAGCTTTTCTCATCCTTGGAAATCCTCACTTATAGTTTCATTGCTACACTTACCTGGTCCTAAAGGAGTGAAATAAACTCATTGGAGCACAATGCTTATTAAATATTATTAGACTGGGGAAAAGCGACCACATCAGCCTGCTGCAGCATATTGACACTTCCCTTAAGCACAGAAGTTTTCATTGATTTTAATTTGATTTTCCTAAACCCTCTTCTCTTTTTAAAATACTAATCAGATTTACCCGCCAGAAAAGAAATCCCCCCTCCCACCCTACGAAAGCAAGCCTGAGAACTGGCATTAGCTCACCATAAACTGAAATGTTAGATGTTTTGTTTTTTAGGATCTTTACATTTCCAGTGGCACAAATCCTACTCAGAAGCTCACATAGGAGTACTAGAAGGACCCATGAGATCTAAGGTGGGGCATTTGGAATCAGGATCTCAGGGCTGCATCACTGCTGCATTTCTCTTTTGTTGTCTATTTTTCATCTCTACTGGTCTCTGACAGGCTTTTTTTTCTTCAGTGGGGTGAGGGCTTTCAGTAGCTTCAGATTGACATTCTGAGAGTCTCCCAAACTAGTGAAAAGCACTTTTCTTCCTGTCTGTACAGCAGTCCCTGGAAAGAACTGTGATTGGCTCTGGTTGGGTCGCATATGCCCTCCTTCATGTTGCCTTGGAGATGGGGCAATATGATTGACAGCTCACAAAACCACAGAACATATAGGAGTGGAAATTGGAAAGGAAGGGGTGGTGGGTAGGCACAAACCATGTATGTCCACTATGTCTGGCATGACTGAGCTTGTTCAACTAATATCTTTATAGTAAAAAAAAAAAAATTCTGATCATTTTTAAGCTATGTCATATGGAAAATCATAATAAAAATGTAGAAAATATTCTGTATACATGCAGGACAAACATTTTTTTGTTCAGAAGGATTCTGATCACATTGAGTAATTGTATCTTATTTTCTTTCAGGCTCTTGAGCAATACTTGGAAAAATGTAACAAACAAATTGATGATATTGTCACCTTGGTTCGTGGCAAATTGTCTAAGCAGAATCGTGTTACTCTGGGAGCCCTTGTGGTGCTGGATGTCCATGCTAGAGATGTTCTCACAACACTTGTTAACAAGAAAGTTAGTGATGACTCTGACTTTGAATGGTTAAGTCAGCTTAGGTACTATTGGCAAGTAAGTAATATCACTGAATGTTATTACACAGCAATTTCAGCTCATAGCTATTTAATATGTGCTTGCTAGCTCACGTGGGAAATAGTATCAGTAATATAGGATTTTTCCTGCTGATGGCTGACTCTACCCAAACAAGCATTCTCCAGATTGAAGATTAAGGCGGCCAAAAACTATATGTCATGTGTATGAAAACTGTCTACATCTATATCCAAATGCAAAGTTACATAGAAATACGTATACATATATAGATGCACACAAACTATGAGTAATTATAAAAAATTACTCATTTGAAATGTCATTATGCTTGCTGAATCTGTAAAATGTTGAAACTAATCAGTTTAAGTCTGTGTTTTTAGATTCCTGATACATCTAAAGAGTGTACAAATCAGACTGGTTTAGTCTGATTTAGTCATTAAACTTTCCTCTTGTCTATCAGTTGAAGTAAGCAGAAACATAATCTGGAAGAAAGTTTTTATCAGGTGATCTGGGTAGTTGGTAATGTCAGTCACCATCAGGAAGGCAGGAGGAGCAGGAACAGTACAGTGAACAAGGTTGGGCCTGTTGAGAATGGGAAGAGAGCTGATGGTTGGAGATACAGACTCAAGAGTTCTCATCATATTCACTTTTGTGAAAGGTGTTAGGAGGTATGGAGAGGGAGGAGAAGAGATGCAAGAAACAGAACCCTGGAAAACCATATGAGGCCATGTGTATAGTGGTTAGGAGCTCAGACTGTGGAATCATTGTTTCAAATGCTACATCCCCCCCTTATCAGCTATGTGACTTGGGCAAGTTTCTTACTCTATTCAGGCACCAGCTTCCTTATCTGTAAAATGGTGATGATGATAATATTCCCTCTATAGTGAAAAAAAAGTTGGAAAAATGATTGCAAATGTAGGAGAATAATGAACTATCAAAAAGAGTAAGAAAACAATCTAATTTACAATTGCTCAAAAAGAAGAAAATACCTAGGAATAAATTTACCCAAGAAGGTGAAAGACCTATGAACAGAAAACTATAAGATCCTGATGAAAGAAATTGAAGAAGACACAAATAAATGGAAAGATCTGTGTTAATGGATTGGAAGAATTAACATTGTTAAGATGTCCATACTACCCAAAGCAATTTATGGATTCAATGCAATTTCTGTCAAAATTCCAATTGCATTTTTCACAAAAATAGGACAAACAATCCTGATACTTTCTATGGAAACAGAAAAGACCCCAAATAGCCAAGGCAGTCTTGAGAAAGAAGAACAAAGCTGGAGGTATCACACTCCCTGATTTCAAATTATACTACAAAGCTAAAGTAATCAAACCAGTATGTTATTGGCATAAAAACAGACACATAGATCATTGGAATAGAATAGAGAGTCCAGAAATAAACCTATACATATATGGTCAATTAATTTACAACAAAGGAGCCAAGAATATAAATGGGAAAGGACAGTCTCTTTAATAAATGGTGTTGGGAAAACTGGACAGCCACATGCAAAAGAATGAATTTGGACCACTATCTTATATCATACCCCCAAATTAACTCAAAATGGATTAAAGACTTGAGTGTAAGACTTGAATCCATAAAACTTTTAGAAGAAAGTATAGGTGGTAACTCCTTTACATTGGTCTTGGTGACTTTTTGAACTTGACACCAAAAGCAAAGGCAGCAAAAGCAAAAATAAACAAGTGGGACTACATCAAACCAAAGAGCTTCTGTGCATCAAGGTAAACCATCAACAAAATGAGAAGGCAACCTACTGAATAAGAGAAAATATTTGCAAATTATATATCTGATAAGAGGTTAAATCCAATATATATAAGGAACACATACAACTCAATAACAAAAAAAAGCTGATTAAAAAATGGGCAGAGAATTTGAATAGACAGTTTTCTAAGAAGACATACAGATGGCCAACAGGCACATGAAAAGATGCTCAACATCACTAATTGTCAGGAAATGCAAATCAAAACCACAATGGGATATCATCTCATACCTGGTAGAATGGCTGTTCTCAAAAAGACAAGAGGTAACAAATCTTGGCAAGGATGTGGAAAAAGGGAACCTTCATGTACGTTTGGTGGGAATGTAAATTCATACAGCCACTATGGAAAACAGTATAGAGGCTCCAAAAAAAAAAAAAAAATTAAAAATAGAACTACCGTATGATCCAGCAGTTCCTCTTCTGGGCATTTATCTGAAGAAAACAAAAAAACTAACTCAAAAAGATATATGCACCCCCATGTTAATTGCATTATTCTTTACAATAGCCAAGTTATGGAAACAAACTAAATGTTCATTGATGGATGAAGGTTAAAGAAAATGTGATATATATAATGGAATACTACTCAGCCATAAAAAATGAAATACTGATGTTTGCAGCAACATGAATGGACCTTGAAGACATTATGCTAAGTGAAATAAGTCAGAGAGAGATAAATACTGTATGGTCTCACTTATATGTGAAA
This sequence comes from Hippopotamus amphibius kiboko, assembly GCF_030028045.1. Taxonomy (NCBI): domain Eukaryota; kingdom Metazoa; phylum Chordata; class Mammalia; order Artiodactyla; family Hippopotamidae; genus Hippopotamus; species Hippopotamus amphibius. The sequence goes on from NC_080193.1 coordinate 108,140,423, forward strand.
TCTAAAAAAAAAAATTAAAACAAAAAACACCACTATAAAAAACAAGCTCATAGATACAGAGAACAGATTGTGGGTTGCCAGAGGCTGGCGCTAGGGGTGAGGGATGAGAGAAATGGGTGAAAGGAGTCAAAAGGTCCAAATTTCCAGTCATAAAATGAATAATTCATGGGGATGCAATATGCAGCATGGCAACTGTAGTTAATAATAATCGTATTGCATGCTTGAAAGTTGCTAAGAGTAGATCTTAGAAGTTGTCCTCACAAGAAAAAAAATTCTATGTATGATGATGGATGTTGACTTATAATGGTGATCATTTTGCAATAAATGTAAATATGGAATCATTATGTTGTATACCTGAAACTCATATAATGTTGTATGTCAATTGTACCTTAATAAAATAGTGTTAGCAAGTTTAAAAAAAGAAGGAAAGAAAATGTAAGAGAGGTAAAGAACAAATACATTTTCCAAAGATGTTCTATGGGGAAAATTGAAGCCAGTGACTTCAATTACTTATCCAAGAAAGTTAGATATTGAATTCTTCTACTGAATTAAATGATGTCTGAAAAGTGAAATTTAAAGATGTTGTTTACAACTTGGCTATTATTTATTAAAGAGCTTGAGATTTCATATTATTTAAATTTTTATTATTTAAGCTAACTTCATTTTTTCTGATTTGTACTAGGAAAATCATTTAGAAACAAAGATGATCAATGCTGGTTTACGATACGGATATGAATATCTGGGTAATTCCCCTAGGCTGGTTATTACTCCACTCACTGACAGGTGTTACAGGTAAACTCATTAATTTAAACCTCTAATTGGAAAAAACTTTCACTCACTCCTAGATTGCTAAATTTTTTTTAAGTACCAAACGTATCCTCTGTTATCTTTTCCTAGACCCTTAATTCTTCTCTCAGCTTGACCTTCAATTTCTTTCTCTGCTGGCTTCTTCCTCTCAGCTCTAGAGCTCTAAGTATCATTAGGCATTGCTGTTATTTTTTTACTTTGTTCATTTCTCCTTTCTTCTTGAAACTTCTGACTCTTCCTTTTGGATCATTTGAGACATCCTGTTTCTTCCCCTGAAACAAGGAGTTTTCTAGAATTCTGTTTTCATGGAGTATTTTGTCTCACGCTTCATGGTTTTCTGAATGTTCCCATCCACTCTTAGGCTTTAACAGCCTACATCCTGAAGATCCCCAAACCTGTACCTGCAGTCAAGGTCTCTCTCCTGTAAGGTTTCTCTACACACAGGGCTGCTGGATATCTCAATTAGAAATCTCATAGCTATTTATATGTACATTGTTTTTATTGACCTTCTAAATAATAAAAGACCTTTATTTTATTTTTTTTAATTTTATTTATTTATTATTTTTGGGGGGGTACACCAAGTTCAATCACCTGTTTTTATACACATATCCCCATATTCCCTCGCTCCCTTGACTCCCCCCCCCACCCTCCCTTGAGTCCCCCCCACCCTCCCCGTCCCAGTCCTCTAAGGCATCTTCCATCCTCGAGTTGGACTCCCTTTGTTATACAACAACTTCCCACTGGCTATCTACTTTACAGTTGGTAGTATATATATGTCTGTGCTACTCTCTCACTTCATCTCAGCTTCCCCTTCACCCCCCGCCCCCTCCCAAACCTCGAGTTCTCCAGTCCATTCTCTGCACCTGCGTCCTTGTTCTTATCACTGAGTTCATCAGTACCATCTTTAGATTCCGTATATGTGAGTTAGCATACAATATTTGTCTTTCTCTTTCTGACTTACTTCACTCTGTATGACAGACTGTAGGTCTATCCAAAGACCTTTATTTTTAACTCAAGGTCCCATCTCCCATATTCCAAATTGTTGTCGAATACTAAATTAAACTTTGTTTTTTCATTTTCTTCCAACTGTAACTAGTTTATTTTTTGACTAAATCTGTCTCAGGATGAAAGCAGAAAGAATTTTATTCTCTTTTATTACCATTCTTTTAAACTTGCTCTATCAAATATTTTCCTCATTTCTGGATGAAATCTAAGGTAGATTCCCTACTCTTTCCAGTTACTTTAATATATTAATGAATAGTGTTATCATTTTCAGATATTAAAAGTCCATTTAGGTCTAAAATCAAAGTTACTATTTATCATCCAACTTAAAACATCCCTTCCCCTCCAGCTCGAGCTTGACTCAAGCTTGTGGCCTGCATTTGGGAAGGTAAATGTGGTCAATCTTTTGTCATTTTTATCCCTGTCCTTTGCATTTATCCCTCAATAGCTCATCTTTTATCTCCTCTAGTGTTGGAGGTTGATAGAGAAGAGGAGAAGGAAAGGGAGAGGTAGGTTTAAAGGTGACAGGTGTCTTGTGTGACAACTGTCAATTGGCTGTTTAGTGCCCTCTGATGGCACAAATCCAGATGTACCAGACCCCCAGGGAATATTTATGTGGGTTCTTTGGGAGCCTGCAGTCACCTGATCCTCCTACCTGCGGAAAATGCCTTCTCTGGCTGGCTGCTGGTGACTTTTGCTTCAGCCTCTGCTGAGGTCCATTGCACACAGACCCTCTTCCTGGGGTCTTCTCTGATTCTACATGGGCCTCCTGCACAGGGTCCCATTCAGCTTGACTCAAATCTGGCTCCCTTCCAGTGGAATCTAGATCTGCCCAGATGATAGACACACATGTGTTTTGCCATCAGTAAGAGTGCATCTGTCTTACTGTCACTATTTTCTCCTACTCTGCAATCAGGAGAGGCTGCAAGCATTCTCTCGACTTTAAATGTTTTAAAGCTCTCAGCTTGGGGTTTTAGTCAAAATTTTAACATAGAATGATATCTATGTATATAACATTACACATTTTAAAAAAACTAATATTTATGTAGGTTTACCAAATATTTTTTCATTGTCTTTACTCACCATTGCTTCTTCCTTTGTCTGATTTCTGGTTTAATTTTTCTCCTTACTAGGCAATAGCTTTTAGTAATTGTTCAAGTGAGGCTCTGCAAGTAGTGAGCTACACCAGTATTTATCTAAAAATGCCTCTTTATCTTCTTTTTTTTTTTTTTTGACTTCACTAGATTGTTGAATGATAGATTAGCTAAGTGTAAAACTGTAGATAAACAGTAAGTTTCCCTCAGCTCCCCAAAGATATTCTACTGGCAATCATCGTTACTGCTGAGTATTCTGTTATTATAATTATTATTCCTTTATAGGTAATTTTCCTTGTTGTAGTTTTTAAGGTTTTCTCTTTATTGTAGCATGTTCAGTGGATGTTACTAAATGTGGATGAGTTTTTATTTATCCTACTTGGGACTTTTTCAGTTAATATCTTTCTTCAATTCTGGCAAATTCTCAGCTACTGTTTTTTGAGTTTTGCCTTTTCTCCATGCTCTTCTTTCTTTCTTCTGTGTCTTTAACTTATCTTATAGTTGCCCTGTCTCCCTGGATGATTTCCTCATATTTATCTTCTAGTGCATAATTCTGTTTCTTTATGTTTTCTCTATTATTCTGTTCACTGAGTTTTCAAAAGTTCAGTGATTTTATTTTTCATCACTAGATTTGAAGTTGCCTCTTTTATGACACTGGCTTCTTTTTTCACTCACAACTCTCTGATGTCTATTGCTTTTTATTTAAAATCTTATTAAACAAACCACCAGGATACCAAAGAAGACAGAGTGCCACATATGCAGTAACCCTCTCAGACCAGTGTCCACTGCCTTTGTCACTGCAAGTCTGATTCTTAATTTTGATTTCTCTTTCCAGTTTTAACTGTGAGCTCATTTTAGTGGAGGTTGTTTCCCTGTCTAGTCTTACCTTTTCTCAGCTATGGAGGTGTCCATGTGGAACAGTTTTACACGTATCTCTATGGAAGGCTTTAGGCTTTTCTCGGGTCCAGAACAAAATTTTAATGTTAATTTCTCAGTTTGGGTTCTTGTGCCCATCAGTAATGGAAATTTGATTGTATCTTCCATGAATGATGTAGGTTTCTCATTGGGCACTGCATGAAGTGTAAGCTTCCTGTCTCTTCCTTAACTGACTCTTCTTTGTCTCTTGAGTAGGTTGCTGGAGTCATTTTGGTTCCCATTAACACACAAGGCAGCCTTTCAAGTCTTCTAGGTTTAAATAGTGCATCCATTCCAGCTCCTCAGCTTGCTGAGTTCTAAGAATTTATTTTCAGTTTCTATGTGGGTATAAATACACTTGTGTTTATTTGCACATTCCAAACCAATGTGCATGTCTACAGCTTTAGTACCTAATTACTTTTCCAGCTATGCATTCCCTCTTCATTGATAATTTCCTTCTCATTCTGCCAAAAATGGCTATATATTTCAAAAGTTATTATATTTTTCTTTTCTGCAGCACTTCCATATGCTTGCGGTAGGGTGGTTCAGGATCAGCTGAAGTCTCCGTATTGACCCGAAGTCAGCATTGAATTTCCAAAGTGAATTTGTTCTTATTTTGTCATATATACAGCTGTTCAGAAGTAAAATATAAAAACAGACAAAGTAAGGCACAAAGATTTTCTTGGTTAGTAGGAAGGAAGGAATTATTGATGAGGAATTGGAAAATCTGGCTCTCGGTTTAAATTTTTCCTCTTTTCAGATGTATATAAAAATCACATTATTCAACAAAGACTATTTCTTATATTTCAGAACCTTATTTGGAGCCCTTCATCTGCACCTTGGAGGAGCACCTGAGGGGCCAGCTGGCACTGGAAAGACGGAAACTACGAAAGATTTAGCCAAAGCTGTAGCCAAACAATGTGTTGTTTTCAACTGCTCTGATGGGTTGGATTATCTGGCTTTAGGAAAATTCTTTAAGGTTTGAGTCAACTCCTCATTCACGATGTGATAACTTCTCAGAAAGGCTATTTATAATGAAACATAATTTGATGCAAGTAGAAGACTTACTGTAGTTTAAGCAAAGTCAAAATGAAAGTATTACCTCAATAATTCTCAAGAGAAGTGTGATTATATCAAAAGCTTATTTGGGAAAGAGTGCTACCTTCCCTCCAGTCCTCGCTATAATGGGTCAGCATTACTGCTAGGAATGAATGAGTGGTGTCCCTTCAGTGCAGTGGACAGCTGAAAGTTTGAGAACACTGCATCATGTAAAAATTGTGGTATCTAAAGACTTCTTTGTCCTGTAGATCTTGCTATTAACAAGTTATGATTCAATGATTTGCTTTTATAGACACACTCTAATTAATCTTTTCGGTGAATCTGACATCTTTCTTTTGGTTTTTTTTGTTGTTGTTAATCTTTTTGATGAACTTGAAATCCTTTTTGTTTTGTTTTGTTTTTTCTTATTCTGAGTCAGATTCCCACTCTTATGAGTGTAAGATTGCGAAAACAGGAGTTAAAGGTATAAAGTCTCTAACTTCATCAGTGTTTTGTTGCTACAGCCTGTTATTCCTTAAAATATTAGGATAATTGAACACAAAATTATCCATGTGGGACTGTGGGTTCTACTTACTTATCTGTTTATTTTATTTCTATTTTTCTATACTTTTCAGAGTACCTTTTAGAGATTCTGTAATCCTTACTTTTCAAATTACGTCCAGAAAAAGTTAACATTTAAAAAAAATACCCAAACTAACAAAAAAAGAATATAACAACCCTTCCCCATATAGTAAACTATTCCTGGCTGAAATATGGCCTAGTCATTTTATAACAGATTTGAAACATAAAAAGTCTCTACATTTGTGATGCTGAAACAATTAGAATAAGAGTAAAAGAAAAGAAAATATTATAATGAATAAAATATGAAGAAAACATTTGAGTGACCGATAACTATTTTAATCATCCTCTATAATGATATACAACCTTGTTGTAATGATTACTTAAGAAATAAACAGCAAATCTAAAACATTCTATGTGTAGTTTGAATAGCCATCATATTCCTAAATGTTTAAAGAAAAGTCTGGTATGTGCTAAGTTTTCAAATCTGTATAATGATATGCTTAATTCTTTGATATAGATTCATATACTTATAACGTTAAATTTGATTATTGGTAAGTATTGATCACATGGACACTGTGTTAGGATCATGCTGAATAATGGGGGTACAAAATAAAAAACACACGGGTCTTATTGTTAAAAACCTCACAATCCGTGTAACTGTTTGAACATGTGACTTCATAAACATTCTGTCCTCTGTGATTTCTACTGCTTTTATTATATCATGTATTAGATTTCCAAGTCACAGAGTCTTTTCTCAATAAGGAAAATGTACTATTCTTTGATGTGTATGGTGTTCATGTTTAATCCAGTGTGTTTCAATAGATTGAAATGTACACAGATCCAAGGTCAGCCACTATTATATGTGCATAGTTTTACTGATTCCTTAACATCTTATGTGAGATAGCTTTAGTTTCCTTGCATAAAAGATATATACAAAGTGCCGTGAATCGTGCCTGGCGCATACTGGGTAGTCAGTGAAACACACATACATACGTATACAATCTGTAGAATGTACATTCAATAAATATTTTTGCATTGATTTTTTTTTAAGTTAAACTGAATTGGGACTCAGCTACTCAAGCTTGATTTTCCACTTTTTCTTTATGACCAGTGGCGCATACTTGTGAGGTAGCTGTGAGTTAGAATTGCAAGCTAGGACCTCAAATGGTGTTAATTGGTCATTAAGGTGCTCAGGCTACAAAATAGTCTCATTGGCACCAGAAGTCATCTTATTTAAAGGATTATTTAGTAGCATATTGTTTAGCCTCCATGTGTTTGTGTTTTTTAAATTTTTTTCCTGTAATTGATTTCTAATTTCATAGCGTTGTGGTCAGAAAAGTTGCTTGATACAATTTCTATTTTCTTAAATTTACTGAGGCTTGATTTGTGACCCAAGATGTGATCTATCCTGGAGAATGTTCCGTGTGCACTTGAGAAGAAAGTGTATTCTGTTGCTTTCGGATGGAATGTCCTACAAATATCAATTAAGTTTATCTGGTCTAATGTGTCACTTAAAGCTTATATTTCCTTAGTAATTTTCTGTCTGGACGATCTATCCATTGGTGTAAGTGGAGTGTTATTACTATGTTATTATAATTCATTCTATGGAGTCCATAAGGAAAAAGCAAATAAAATCAACTTGTAAATAAGAAAGTAAGAAAGGCTTTGAAATTATAGGTATGCATCTAAATGCCAAAAGATATACACAGAAAGTAAAAAAAAATCAATTGAAAAATTTTCCAATTGATCGAACTCTTTATTCATGCAGAATAATGAATTGGTAATAAAAGAATAAGCTGTCTTTAGAGATAAAGGTGAATAAGCAATTTCCTTGATAGGATATTAAATCCATGGAAAGATGAGGTGAAAATACAACATTTCAATGTAATATTCAATCAGATAAAATTGAAAAATTTCACTACTCTTTTCTCCCAGGGACTGTTATCTTGCGGAGCCTGGGCTTGCTTTGATGAGTTTAACAGAATTGATTTGGAAGTACTGTCTGTGGTTGCTCAACAAATTCTTACTATCCAAAGAGGTAATGGACTGGTTTCTCTCTGCATTGTGTGAAAACAGTAGAAATATGGGAGATAATGAATGGCACAAGTCACATTTATATGTGGAATTGCTAAGTCATTTCATTCTTGTTTACCCACAGGTATTAATGCAGGTGTTGATTTACTAGTGTTTGAAGGAACTGAACTAAAACTTGACCCCACATGCGCTGTCTTTATAACAATGAACCCTGGATATGCTGGACGATCAGAACTACCAGATAATCTGAAGGTACAGAAAAGGCAGTTATAGCATCTGTTTCCTTTCTGTGATTTACAAAGTTAATATATAAAAAGAAAGAACACGCTCTTCTTGAATTTTATGTAAAATATTTGCTGTTAGATGTTATATTTTAGACAACTGTTATAGAAAATAATTTTAAAGCTTGAGTACCTTTAAAAAATAAATATACGATTTCCAAAACTTCTATTTTAAAAATAGTGGTAATTATAAAAATTAGAAAACATAGGAAATATTGAAAAAGTTACCCATTCTACTGCTTACTATATTGTATTCCTCAATTTTAAATGCTGAAATCAGACAATCGTGAATACTGGGTTGTTTCTCAAGTTAATATTTATAATATGAGCATTTTCCTATCTTTATGAACATAATTCAAACTGTAAATAAGTTTATTGAACTGTGCTTACTGTTTGACGTTTAGGTCGCATTTAGTTTTCCTTCATTATAGATAATATTGCAATGGGCAATTTTTACTTACGGCTTTTCTCTGTTTTGAGATATTTCCTTAGGAGAGTCATAGGACCAAGACCTGTGTTACTAAATTGCCTTCCAACAAAGGTTGAAACAATTTATATCCCATATCAATTCTCAATTCTCCTTAAAACCCAGACTATTTTTTTTTGTAAGAACAGAAGTTTGCTAATTGAATAGACTATAATTTTCATTTTTTAAAAAAACTTTGATTATTAGTGACATATGACATTTTCCCCATATCTTTATTAGACATTTTATATCCTTTTCTGGTGAAGTGCATGTTTATGGCAAGCACATGGAGAAAAAATGCTGAAGAATAATGCAGTGGTATTTGTGAATCCAAAACCATGTCTTCTGACTCTAAACCCTACATTCTTTCCACTATTCACATTTTTAGAACGACAGCTTCTCAGACTAGTTGAGGTACTTTTCTTTTCCACAAGAACACTTTTGATTGGACTGCTGCCAACTATTTTTGTGGTATTTCTATTCTGTGCACTTTTATGTTAGATGTGATGTTTTAGTACTTTGCCTTTGTGAAGGAAGGTGTGATTTAAAAATAGTAACTGGTAAATCCTCCTTCATCTAAGAAGCATTTTTGCTACTTTTTATTGCTATATATTTTTGGAAAGCTCTTTTTGTAGCAGTGCTTTTATTCACTCATGTTTTCCTTTTATTCTGTAGGATCAATCTGAATACATAAATATTTGTAAAGGCAAAAATCTCTCAGTAGCTAATGATAAAAAGCTGGGACCATTATTGGTTGAGTCTGTTAATGCCCTATGTGGACTTTGCCATGTTTTATTTATTGTGCATCTTGAAACAGTGTCAAGATACTCACCTTGTGGTTCTTGCAGTATTTTCCATCTATTTTAGGCCAAAAACTGCTCTCAAATTCTGATAGCATTTTGTTGTTTTCATTGTGTAGTCTTCTTGGTTAGAGCTGCTATAGAATATCTGTTTTCAAGTACATATGGAAATACCTAACAATTTTGAAAAAACGTCTTAGTCTGAAATGAAAGATATATATATATTTATTTTTAAAAGCCTGCTGAGGCCCAGAGAGTGTTATCATCAGTCTTCAGAGGCATGCTTGAAGCTTCCCTCTTCTTCACCCAGTAATTCAGCCAGTTACCAAAACCTGCAATCCTATTTCACAAAAGTCTTGCAACTCCTGCCGCTCCTGTCTAGTCCCATGGCCACGCCTTGTTCCCACCCCCCTTCAGTCTTCTCTTGCGTGTCTTATTGCAGCAGCTCACCTGTCACCAAGAGTCCCCACTGAAATTCATTATAATGAATTCCCCATTGTAATGCTACCCGAGTCGTCAGAAGAAATCTAATCATATAATTTCCAGACTTAAAAAACTGCCGATCTCCTTTAGCCTACTAGAAAAAAGTTCAGATTTCTTGGCCTGATCTGCAAAAGCTTTGTCATTAGACCCAGCTGCATCTGGACCGCTGTCTCCCTGCCTCTCCCTGTCACACAGGCTTCACTAGCCTCTGAAGGTCCCATGCCTTTGCACAGGCTGTTTACCCTCTGAGTGTTCTGCTAAACCGCCAGGGTTCTGCCTGACAAATTCATACTCATCCTTTAAGCTACCCAGTGAGCCACTGAACGTACGTACAGTTCAGACAAGACCTTCCAGGTCTAGCCCCCAGAGCTGGCAGAGGTTTACAGCTGAATCTTTCTATCCTGCACACGTCCATGGGAACTTCTTCAGGGACTCCTGTTAGGTCTCTCCACTTAGAACTCCCGAGACTTTGAGTGATGGAATCTGTTTCTCCAGTTGTCATTCCCTCCACTCCGCATGGATCTCTGGTGGGTGATTTCACATAGATTTTGCTGTTGGAGGGCTCTCACTTTGCCAGAGGGCATCTTGGGAGGACTTAAAATGGCCTTATCTTGTATGTCTTCTGTCCCAACAGACTGTGGGGTGAAGGCCACTGTGATGTGCTGCCGCAGGCTACTTTTTGCTTCCTTGGGCATGAGTCAGGCACCGATCTATATTCCTCTGCAATGGGATGATACCCATCAAACTCTCACTGAACTTGGGAGTGAGGAGAGGGGCTTATGGAGACTCACAGCATAAGAAAACCTCACTTCAGTGGAAGTCTTTTTCACAAATCCTCCCCCCTTCCTTACTCTCTCAAATGCTTTATGATCTACAAGTAAATGGGAAGGTTTAAGAATGGTGTATAGTTCCTTTGTAAATTATTGGGCAGATCGTGCCTACTTTGGTAACTGATATGCATCATGTCATGCAGGAACAGTCCAGTTTTGACATCTTGTACATCTAGATAAAACCTGAATAGCAGAGCAATTTCTTAAACACATCTCCACTTTAGAGAAGCTATGCTTAATATTGAAACTATTCTGAAGAATTGATAATCATTTCAGAATAGTTAAATGTTAAAAGTAAAGGTAAAATAGGCATATTCTATTTTTAAAATTGAAGCATAGTTGACTTACAATGTTGTATTAATTTCCAGTATATAGCAAAGTGATTCCATTTAGATATATGTATATATGTGTGTATATACGTATTTTTTATATTCTTTTCCATTATGGTTTATTATAGGATATTGACTATAGTTCCCTATAACATGTAGTAAAACCTTGTTGTTTATTTTATATATAGTAGTTTGTATCTACTAATCCTAAACTCCTAATTTATTCCTCTCCACCCCCCACCCCTTTCCCCTTTGGTAACTGTAAGTTTTCTCTGTCTGTCAGTCTGTTTTTGTTTTGTAGATAGGTTCATTTGTATCATATTTTAGATTCCACGTATAAGTGATATTGTATGCTATGTGTCTTTCTCTTTCTGACTTACTTCGTTTAGTATGATCATCTCTAGGCCCATCCATGTTGGTGCTGATGGCATTATTTCATTCTCTTTTGTGGCTGAGTAATATTCCATTGTATATATGTACCACATATTCTTAAACCAATCATCTGTTGATCGGCACTTGGGTTGCTTCCACGACTTGGCTTTTGTAAATAATGCTTCTGTGAATATTGGGGTGCATGTATCTTTGTGAATTAGAATTTTCATTTATTCTTCCAGATATATGCCCAGGAATGAAATTGCTGGATCACATGATAACTCTACTTTTAGTTTTTTGAGGAACCTCCATAATGTTTTCCATAGTCACTACACAAGTTTACACTCCCACCAACAGTGTAGGAGGTCCCTTTTCTCCATATACTCTCCAGCATTTATGTATTTATTTTTAATTTAAAAAAAATTTTTTTAAATTTTAATTCTTTATTTTATATTGGAGTATAGCTTATTAACAACGTTGCCATAGTTTCAGGTGCACAGCAAAGGGCTTAGCCATTTATTATTTGTAGACTTTAATGATGACCATTTTGACTGGTGTGAGGGGGTACTTCATTGCATTTTTGATTTGCATTTCTCTAATAGTGAAGTTGAGCATCTTTTCAGGTGCCTATTGGCCGTATGTATGTATTCTTTGGAGAAATGTTTATTTAAGTCTTCTGCTCATTTTTTGGTTGGGTTTTTTGCTTTCTTGTTATTGAATTGTATGAGCTGTTTGTATATTTTGGAAATTAAGCCCTCGTTGGTTGCATTGTTGCAAATATTTTCTCCCAGTCTGTAGGTTGTCTTTTTGTTTTGTTTATGATTTCCTTTGCTGTGTAAAAGCTTATAAGTTTGATTATTCCCATTTTTTAATTTTTGCCTTTATTTCTATTGCCTTGGGAATCTGACCTAGGAAAATGTTGTGACGATTTATGTCAGAAAATGTTTTGCCTGTGTTTTCTTCTAGGAATTTTATGGTATCCTGTCTTATATTTAAGTCTTTAAACCATTTTGAGGGTTTCATTTGGTTTTGGTTTTGGTATTTTTGGTGTTTGTAGGATGTGAGGGAGTGTTATAACTTCATTGATTTACATGTGGCTGTCCAGCTTTTCCAACACCACTTGCTAAAGAGACTGTCTTTTCTACGTTGTATATTCTTGCCTCCTTTGTCAAAGATTAACTGACTATAGGTGTGTGGGTTCATTTCCGGGCTCTCTGTTCTGTTCCATTGATTCATTTGTCTGGTTTTGTGTTGATACCATGCTATTTTGATTACTGCAGTTGTGCAGTATTGTCTGAAGCCTGGGCGGGTTATGCCTCCACCTTTGTTCTTTTTTCTCAGGTTTGCTTTGGCAATTCTGGGTCTTTTGTGGTTCCATGTAAATTTTAGGATTATTTGTTCCAGTTCTGCGAAAAATGTCATGGGTAATTTGATAGGGATCACATTAAATCTGTAGATTGCTTTGGGTATTATGGAAAATAGGTGTATTCTAGATCTTCTGATGTCACAGAGTCAATAACATGATACACAGCTTTCCACAGGGGAAGTAGCCTGAAACACCCTATGAGTACAGAAAAAAAAAATGAAATACATCCTGAATCCTCCATTTCACTCAACTGAAACTTAGCTCTTTCCTGAACAGATCACAACACTTATGAAATCTATTTCTAATCCCTAAAGGAAGAAATAGTAAGAAGTTATTGCTTGAGATTTTGTTGTTGTTGTTTTTCCAAAATGAAGTCCTTTGGAAGCATGCTCTAGGAAATGTATGCCATTCCTTATGTACCACCCTTCTTCTTATTTTATTGCTTATAGGGCAGAAGCAACAAAATAACTATTCTCGGTCATTTATTTCTGCTGAGGTAAACATGGAGGGCAATGCTCGCACTGATTACCTGTACTAGAATTTATTCGAGCCCTGGCAGGTTACCTGGATGTATACCCTCCCATTTGTATTTTTTAACACTCAAAAAAGTATGCCATTGGTTAACCCAGAATCCAAATTAATTTTTCAAAGTACTGAATAACCCTTAAACCTACTGCTATTACTAAAAAATTATTTCTGACACATCCCAAACTATATCACATCAGTATTTCACACACTCTGAGAATCACTGATTGAGAATGTCCACCACCATAACATTTAGGCCTAAAAAATATTTTGATGAGGATGCTTTTCTCTGTGATAAGTAAGAATCCTTGAAACTTCTGTACCACATTTTATTTTTTGTTCTCTTGGCCACCGATATGTGTGTTTCATGGTGTTCCACAGCCATTTTGCTAACAGTGCTAAGAGACTGTGAAGAGAAATTTGTAAAATACCTGGAGTGTCAGAGGGAAACCTACAACACACAGACCTGGATGTTGATCCCAAGCTAGTAGCAATTTGTACTATTGTAGAAAGACTGTATCACCCAAACCTAGCCATTGGCCAGCTAACTCATTTGTTAATTCATTCATTCTCTATTTTATTCATTAAAAAAAAAAGTTGTTGAGAACCTACCCTTTAAAAGAGGTACCATCTGTATAGTAATTCTTTGGCATTCTTTTTTTCCAGATATTTAGTGGTTTGGAGCACCTGCTTAAATTTCTCTGTTATGAATTATTTGCTCATGCTATATGCTTTTAACATCTTATTATTTCCCTTCTTGAATGGTAACCTTATTGATAAAACAGCAGTACTGAGGCCTCTAGCTAGTAATTAACATAACACACTGGAAGGCTCTTGCTTGATGCAAATCCTTTATCTCAACTTTAGTGTCATAACAGATCACCTAAGCAAAACGTCCTCATTTTCTATCTGCCTTGTGTTTTCAGTAATTGAGCTAATTCCCAGAAGGTATTTATAAACTGTCTGAATACGATTGTCATTCACTATAGTTATTATTCACTATCTAAATACAATCGTTGTTTTCCTAGAACACTGTTGTACTCCTGCTTAGTACAAGAAAACCATTTTTTTAAGCTCTTTATTGGAATATAATTGCTTTACACTCTTGTACCAGCTTATGAGGTACACCAAAGTGAGTCAGCTGTATTTATACACATATCCCCATATCCCCTCCCTCCCGCGACTCCCCCCCACCCTCCCCGTCCTGGCCCTCCAAGACATCACCCGTCATCGAGTTGATCTCCCTTTGTTATACAGCAACTTCCCACTAGCTCTCTATTTTACAGTTGTTAGTGTATATATATGTCTATGCTACTCTCTAACTTTGTCCCAGCTTCCCCTTTGCCCCCTGCCCACCCAACCCCGTGTCCTCCAGTCCATTCTCTGCATCTGCATCCTTATTCTTGTCCTGTCTCTGGGTTCATCAGTACCATTTCTTTTTTTTTTTTTTTTTTTTTTTAGATTCCATATATATGAGTTAGCATACAGTACTTGTTTTTCTCTTTCTAGCTTACTTCACTCTGCATGACGGACTCTAGGTCTATCCACCTCATTACATATAGCTTCATTTCATTCCTTTTTATGGCTAACATTCCATTGTATATATATGCCACATCTTCTTTATCCAAGGAAAGCCATGTTTTCATGCATGAGTTATTGAAATAAGTCCTGACATACATAACATTTTAAACTTAAATTTTCTTATTTATTCTTTTAAAATCTGTTCAATTTTCTATTTACTTTCCATCATACAACATTTATCTTTCTCACAATATTTAAAATATTTACCATAAGGAAAAATTATCTTTAGAATTTGAAAAATTGATTTATCTCTAATAATAATTATCCAGGACTTATTTTCAGTTTCTTCCCTTTATTATGCTTGGTGAAAAACTGACATGGTGACTGCAGACTCAAAAAAAGTGAAAAATAACTCAAAACATATCATTTCTGTAACATAGCCTTGTTTTTAGGGGTTACCTGATGAGACCCAATCATTACATTAATTAGATGCCTAGACACCTTCACTTGAAGCCCAGCCTCCCACACCAGGCACTTTCTCACCAGCCCAGTTAAGAAGCCCGGCTTTTGGACATCCCAGCCGAGTCTGATGCTTCTTCCCTATAACATGTCACTTCCCACAAAGAACAGAATGTAATGCATACTTAACACTTAAGTAAATTAATAATTTACCGAAGATCTAGGTATAGTAGAAATTTGAAGTGTTCTCAAAGCATAATTTTATATTTATATAAAATGTTAGTGATCTATTTATTATATAACAAGAAATCACATTTTAAAGTGTTTTTATCTATGTGATCTAGGTATTATAACTTAATATTGTTGCAGAAGAACTATAACATTATAGCATGCTATGAAATAAAGAGTAGGTTATCTAAATGATGCCTTTTAAAAAAGCACCTTTTCTCCACTCCCATAGGCGCTCTTTCGGACAGTAGCAATGATGGTGCCCGACTATGCCATGATTGCTGAAATTGTCCTGTACTCCTGTGGCTTTGTCACAGCTCGGCCACTGTCAGTAAAGATTGTGGCTACGTACCGCCTGTGCTCAGAGCAGTTGTCATCACAACATCACTATGACTATGGAATGAGAGCTGTGAAGTCAGTGCTTACCGCTGCTGGGAATCTAAAGGTAGAAAACTCAAGTGGCTTCTTACTCATTCATTTCCTATTTGTAAATGTCAGGACCATGTATCTTCACAGGGTTCCAATAACTGGTTGGTTTCATCAGCTGAAAAAAGTTCAATTATTGTACTAAAATAATCGATTATTCACACACGTGAAAAGGGGCATTTTATGATTTGTAAAACCTTAAACGTGGTTAGTGATTTGAGTTCTATTCTATAATTTTAATTATATGAAAGTAGGTACTACTGAGAAGTAAAATTCCTTGCTGCTGAGAAATACTTTGAAAGCATATATGAACATATATAGCTTTGAAGGAAAAAAAGTATGCTTAATTAATAAATATATACAAAAGCCCCTACCATTGTTACTTAATAAAATTACACAGTTGCAGCCAACTGTAGACTAGCAGTAATAGGAGATTTGCAATACAGTGTTTGCATTTTAAGATGGTATAAATCATAACTATATCGATAAAAAATTAAAATATTTTGACAGGTAACTTTTCATTGGAAGTATTTTGTAGAAACATAAAATATAACTATACATTTTTTCTTTATGAAAGTAAGCAAGATAGGCTACAATTAACAGCAAAATCCAAACTGTGACCTTGGACCTTATAAAATTTTCATGTTCATGACTGCAGAAGATAAAGATTTTAAAATATATCCTGTGTGATTAAAAACAATGGCATGCATTTTTATCTTCTATAATAACATTACCAAGAATCCTGATATATAGTGGCAATATTCTATTTCACATTAGTCTAACATGACTTCAAGTCATTGGATTTTTGTAATAAACAAGTGCAACTAGAAGCAACAATTTGTATTAACCTGGAATGTCATGATTACATTGTGGTCAGATAATGGGAAAGATAATGCATTGCCCTAGTGTATGTCATCACTGACATCTTGACTATGGAATTGAGCTATTAAAGTTATGCAGCAAATGAATTCTGCAAATGAATCCTATCATTCTTTGTTGAAAGCTAATTTAGAATTGCTGAATGTGTTGGCTTGAATATTTCGAAGTTTGTTTTATTATATCAAGAAACAATTTAAACATTTGCTTTAAGACGGTAGCCTCTCAAATAACAAGAGACTTCTGACACTTCATAATTTATGTGCGATTAGGTTGATCCAAAGTCTGTATGAACAGGACTAGCTTTGGCTTTAGGGGCACTGGAAATGTGGAAACAGCTGACTTGAAGGCATCACTGACTTTGAAGGTTAAAGCTAGTTAAGGAGGAGCATGGGATTTATTAGAAAGAGTCTAGAGAAAAGGAAGAGGGTTCTAGAAAGACTAAATGCATGATGGAAGGAGAAACTTTGGAGTGAGATGTTGAATAAAGTATAGGAGTTGGGAGAAGTATTTCTGAGTTCAGATTTTTTTGTGAATTATGTGAACCATCTTATGGACGTGAGCGACAAGTTGAGACTTCAACTAGATTTTTAGTGAACTCAGGGTTTACCACAGGTATTTTGGAATATAAGTTTTCTGAAGCACCCTCTACTTAAGTGACTTAACACATTAACCAGCCCTTTCCACTGCCAGCAGGCAGCACGAGAACTGTGTTCCTCACCTGGAACCAGGTGGCTTGTTCCCAAAACTTTCTGAAGCTAGTTGGACACATTGCTGTTGTTATGTCATTTAATTAATTGTCAATGAAACTGATAGTATATAAGCATGAAAAGTTTTGTTTTTATGAAAACTAAGTTCATTGTTTAAGAAAGGCTCAGTAAAAATGAAATGCTAAAAAACTAACTTTGAATTAGATGTGAATAAGAAAAGTGAATAAGACTTAAAAAAAAAAAAAAAAAACCTTAAAAATCATGAGGATGGCACACTTAGATTGTCTCCCAAGTATCTCCGAAGAGCGTGATTATCTTTAAAAAACAAAATTCAGCAAAACGGGACCGAGCAGATGATTCATTAGTGGTGTGTGGTTTTTTTTTTTTTTTTTTTTTGCAAGAAAAATGGTCTAGAACTCTACCCTCAGCAAAAAGGCCTTGGCACCAAAATATGGGTAAATGAGTGAATGTTTATATGTTCTAAATTTAAATGCATCTTTTAAAAATGATTGCCCATTCTTAATGATTATTTTCACTTTACCATCCCACTGCTGGTCTTGAATGCATAGGACACGCAAACTCTTACCCAATGTAGAAGCGATGGCAGCTCCCAAACTATGTGGAATTCATGGCCAATAGCTTTTTATCTAGAGCATCTGTGTAAATGTAGTTAGTTCAGCTTAGGTTTTCATTATAAACTGGTAGAAAGTTCAACAAGTATAATCATCAGTTTATAAAATGAATAACAGTCCACTCAAATGAAAATAAATAAGAACAACACTTTTGCATGGGCTTAAATTGCCTCTGGGCCCTGGTGTTTGTGTGTGTGTGAACATGCAGGGGGTACAGTTAGTAGCTGCAGATATCATCATGAGTATATTTTCTTTCAGCTGAAATATCCAAATGAAAATGAAGAAATTCTGCTGCTTAGATCTATTATTGATGTAAATCTGCCAAAATTTTTATCTCATGATTTACCACTCTTTGAGGTAAGAACATTTATTACTGCAGTGTATCAAAACTCTTCCAATAATGTGTTTATTTATTTATTTATAAGTGTCTATGGTTGCAACTCCCTATGAGAAACTTCTGCTACAGAAAACAGTGATACAGCACAGAGAAACACAGATCATTCAGCGTTTTATTTGAAGTGTGTTTAGCTAGCTTTGTTGTTTTGGATAACTTTTAACGACTTGGGATTTTTAAGTTGCATATTTTTTTACTGCATGATGTAATAAGCACACAAAAGTTATAAAATATATTTGCTTATAAATTTCACTAGAATGTAGGCTCTGTGGAGGAAATTAATTGGTCTAACACCTCGCTGAATCCCTTGCGCAGAATGTATACTTGGTAAATGTCAAATTAATGATTGAAGAAATAAAAAAATAAATAAGCTTAATTTCTTTAAAAGAGTACAGTGGCTTTTATGAAATATTTTTCAGGGTAATTTAAGATAAGAACTAGGCTTAATAATCTTGTTATGTTTTTAAAGTCATTGAGAAGAATTATTAGAATGATGGCTAAAGTTCCTATATTGTCATGTGATGTCATTCTTTTCCTGTTCCCATTCTCAGGTAGAAGAAACGGGGGGAGGGGGTGGGGAGTGGGCTCCTGGCACATGGTAGCTGTTGCTCTATCTTGCGCTGCCTTGAGGTACAGGCAGTTAGCTTCCACAGTGTAAAGACTGAGGTCGTGAGGCTGTCATGGGGAGGGAGAGAAGTGACACTGCCACTGTAGTGTGGCCCAGTGTCGGTAGCTGTCCCTAGCAACCGTGTTTCGTCATTCGGAAAGGAGCTTCCCTTAGTATTGGGAGTTGACAGTGCAGATATTTTATAGATCAAATCTACAAGGAACAGTTTCAAATTTCTTCCTAGAAATTTCCCTCAATTTCTTTGGTACTAGTACACTGCACAGATTTTCCAGGAGCAAAAGCTATGTTTGTTTTTATAAAGCAGAAGTATACCTCACCTAGATGTAGTCTCATACAGCTGAGTATTCATTCGGTGAGCATTTATTGAGCCGTATTTCACAGATGGAGCATAGCTTGCATTTTTGTATGGACAATTCCTTGTTGTGAGAGACTGAGAGACTGTCCCATACGCTGCAGAACACTTGGCTTCCCTGCTGCTCCAGTGTCTCTGGACTCTCCCAGTGTGAGAACCAGAAGGACAACTCCACATATTTCCAAGTCTGTCTGGTGGGAGAGTGAGGGGAACTGGTCTTGGTTGAGAACCACTGACTACCAGATATGTTCTAGAATTACCCACTTCTTTCCAGGTTAACCATAAATAATTTGAACAATCTGAGAAGATATTTTTGTTTACTTAGCAAACACTATGCATTTACAATAGACCAGACACTATTCTAAGAGTTTTACAAATAGTAACTTATTTAATACCCATGAGGACCCAGCGGGGCAGATGCTATTGTTATCCTCATTTTACAGGTGGTGTCACTGAGGCACAGAGATGATAAGTAACTTGTATTCATGGCCAGTGTATGAGAGAGAGGGGATTCCAACCACTCAGCCAGGCTGTAGAGTGTCTTAACCACCCTACTACTATTGTCTTTTTCTCTCCTTTGTCCCAGGGAAACTTATTCTGATGAACTGGGATCAGTTTCTCCATAACACCATTTAGAAGAATTAAGTTTAGGGGTGATTAAACTGGTAGTTTGTCAATTCTTAGTTATAGCTTGAATGTATGCTTTCATATGAAGCATTTCTGGATTTTCACTTTTACCTTCAGAGTAGAAAGAATAGCTATATTTCTCACATAGGTTGCTATAAAGGAATATTTCTTAGACCTTGAAATTAACTGTATATTTTCATATACATTAAATATGGTATTATAATTCTTTCCAATCATACCTTATGTGATTGTATTAGTTTCCTAAAGTTGCCACAACAAAGCACCACAAAATTGGTGAATTCAAACAACCAAAATTTACTTTCTCGGGGTTCTGGAGGATAGACGTCTGACGTAAGGTTTTGGTTCCCTCTGAAGTCTCTAGGAAAGAATCCTTCCTTGCTTCTCAGCTTCTGGTGGCTACTGGCAATCTTTGCTGTTCCTCGGCTCGTCATTACTTCAGTCTCTGTCGCCATCACTAGATGGCCTTCTTCCCTGGGCATCTCTGTGTCTGCATCTTCATTACTTCAGTCTCTGTCGCCATCACTAGATGGCCTTCTTCCCTGGGCATCTCTGTGTCTGCATCTTCATTACTTCAGTCTCTGTCGCCATCACTAGATGGCCTTCTTCCCTGGGCGTCTCTGTGTCTGAATCTTCATTACTTCAGCCTCTGTCCCCATCACTAGATGGCCTTCTTCCCTGGGCGTCTCTGTGTCTGCATCTTCATTACTTCAATCTCTGTCGCCATCACTAGATGGCCTTCTTCCCTGGGCGTCTCTGTGTCTGCATCTTCATTACTTCAGTCTCTGTCACCATCACTAGATGGCCTTCTTCCCTGGGCGTCTCTGTGTCCGCATCTTCCTCTCCTTTCTGGTATAAAGACGCCAGTCACTGGAGTTAAGGCCCAATATGATCTCATCTTAGCTAATGACATCCGCAAGGGTGTAATTCTGAGGTTCCAGGTGGACATAAGTTTTTGAGGGACACTAAGCTGACTAACATACCACCCACTATGATGATTAAAATACCATTGAACTAGTTTTTGTATATAACATGAGGCATGGATTGAAGTTCATTATTTTGGCAAATCCAGGTATTCTAGCATAATTTGTTCAAGAGTATATTTTTTTCACTCTTTACTGGAGTGCCCCTGTGCCGTTGTTGAGAATGAGCTGTTCATGTGTGTGTGGGTCTATAGCTGGTCTCCCTGTTCTGTTCCATTCTTGTATTAGCCTATGTTTGTACTAATATGACACTGTCTTTATAATAAGCCCTGAAATTAGAGAGTATTCATCCTAGAGCTTTTTGACTTAAAAATATGTAAAACTACAACGTCTCTAGAAGAAAACAGGCGAAATCTCTTGTGAATTTGGATTAGGCAAAAATTTCTTAAATACAACACCAAAAGCACAATGCATGAAACAATAAATTGATAAAATAGACTCATCAAAATTAAAAAGTTTGCTCTTTGAAATACACTGGTAAGAGAATGGAAGACAAGCTTGAGACTAGAAAAAAATATTTGCATGTTAGATGTATGATGGACTTGTATGCAGAATATTTAAAGAATGGTCAAAACTTAACATTAAGAAAATAAATCAGTTAAAAATGGGCAAAAGATTTGAATAGACATTTCACTAAATAAGATATACATATGGCACAAAAGTACATGCAAAATGCTAATCTTGGGGAAATGCATATTGAAGCTACAATAAGATACTGTTATACACTTATTAATATGGCTAAAATTTAAAAGACTGAGCATACCAAATATTGGAACTCTCCTATACTGCTCGGGGAATGTAAAATAATACAACCACTTTGGAAAGCAGACAGTTTCTTAAAATGTTAAACACACACTCACCATACTATCCAGGTATTCCATTCCTCAGCACTCATCGAAGAGAAATGAAAGCACTTCTCCATACAAAGACCTGTATACAAATAGAGCTGTTTATAGCAGCTCTATGTGTAATTGCCCCAAATTGGAAGCAATGAAAATGGCCATCAACAGGAAAATGGGTTTAACAACTGGCACCTCAGTGCAGTGGACTACTTCAGTACAATGAACTATTGATATATGCTGTGACACGTGTGAATTTCCAAATCTTTATGCCCCCTGAAAGAAGCCAGACAAAAAAAAAGTAGTACACATAATGTGTACTGTCATCCGTATTAAATTCTAGACAATGCAAATAAAAATAGTAACAGAAAGCAAATCAGTGTTTGTTGGCTCTCTGGGGATGGAGGTAGGAGGTGGCGAGGAAACATGAGAAGGAGGATTACAGAAGGTCACAAGGAAAGTTGTTGGGGTAATAGATATGTTGATTATCTTCAGTGAGTTGGTGGTTTCACTTATCAAACTGTACACTTTAAATATGAACAATTCATTGTATGTCAATCATACCTCTGCGAAGCTGTTAAAAATACTGAACTATTATTTAATGGCTTTATTTCCATCAATATTAAATATGAGAGAAACTTTTTCAAGTTTATGTACGTCCATGTCTATATCTATATATACACATGTAGACAGACACACACACATATACATATATATGATATATATCGCTATATATATAGAGAGAGAGGTTATTAGAATGTATAAATAGATAATGTAAATCCCCAAATCATCTATCATCAGGGAATTACTTCGGATTTGTTTCCTGGGGTGAAATTACCAAAACCAGATTACAATGATTTGCTGGGAGCTATCAAAGACAACTGTGACGCCATGAATTTGCAAATGACCAGATTCTTTTCTGAGAAGATTCTTCAGATTTATGAAATGATGATTGTGCGTCATGGCTTTATGATTGTTGGAGAACCGTTTGGAGGAAAAACCAGTGCATATCGCGTCTTAGCTGGAGCACTAAATGATCTATGTGAAAAGGTAAGTGTGTTATTAATGCATTAATTTACTTATAATCAGCTTTGTGCAAGATGGAATGTATGGTCATTTAAAGGGGTACTTTAATGCAGTAGCTTAAAATTATGAAAATACAAAGAAGATAAAATTAGAAAAGTAATGAGAAGCAAGTAGGAAGTTCAGTATATAAAGGGTGTGCCACAGATTTGTCTCACGACCTTTTCTTTTTTTAAAGTGTTTAATTACAAAGGTAGCACACTCATGGTAGGAAAAATCCTGAAAACATAAAAACACTGACAACTTTCTTTTTTATACTTTCATAGGAGAGTATTTTTCATTTTCTTAGTGTTCGGATTTGTAATGTAAACGTCTGTTAGTGGCTGCTAGTGGCACTGAAGTGTGTGTGTGTGTGCACGTTTGCATTAAGTATAATAAGTAATGATAATTATGTTATTCAAAACTCTTGTCCTACACATCTCAGTTTGGTCTACTTTGATATGCTAAAGGAATGAGTCTATTTTAAATTCTCAAATATTGCATTTCTGTCTGTTTACCCTTGTATTTCAAATAGTTTTTGCATATATTTCAATGTTTGTAGCCAAATGGGATTTGTGATCCTTACATCTTCATTGTGGAGCCTCCGCTTCAGCCAGTATAAAATTATGTATTTGTTGTGTTATTCGCTTTGGATCCCCTATGTCTAATTTCAGTATTGCAACCCTTGCTTTCTCCTTGCATCCGTAGTTGCCCATGTCTTTAATTGTGACTCTGGCTGTCACAGTGATTTGCTTTTTTATGGAGAGTAAATAGTTTGACTTTTATTTTCTCCAGTTTGATGGCCTTTATCTTCTCATAGGGGAATTTAAATTCGTTTGTATTTATTATCAAACTGATATGTTCTTATTTCTGTTTTCTCCTCCTTTATGCTTTTCTCCTTCCATGCTATTTCCTTTCTTCGCCTCCCTTCCTTTCTCTTTATCCTTCCTGCTATCTTGCCTTCCTTTTCTCAGTTTTTGTTTGCATTTTTCCTGTTTTTTTTTTTATTGTTAGATGGACTGATTTTTTGCTATAAAAATAAGTCTCTAAAAGAGCCAACTGTGGTGCCTTTCAAAGATTAAAGAAGATGAAGATATGAGCATATATTCTGGTCCAATGCAAAGCCCCAAAGTGATGCATTACCAGGAAATTCTGAGAGGGACATGGTGATAATGTGAAAGGGGCAGGGCTCCACAGCCCCTGCCTGCAAGCTGTAGCTTCACGCTAGCTTTGCTGCGTTGGGGCCAAAGCTTTGCTTTGATGGCAGCAACTTTGTCCTGACTACGATGATAGAGCTTTTCCGTGCTTCTGAACTAAGGATGACACATTGTTATTTCCTTCCTGGGCACAGAGAAGAAAACAAAGATCTTGAATTTTTTACTGATTCATATTATTATTCCCACATCTTTTCTTCAGTTTGGTACTTCGTGTCCCCAGCTCCAGTGGTGGAGGGCAGAAAGCAGTGTGGGAGAGAGCTGAACTTATGCTGTTATATAAAAAAGAAACGATTGTGAATAAGTAGAGCCCTGGCAATTTTTAGGGCAGTGAAACTTTTCTGTATATGTTGTAATGGTGGATATATGACATTATGTATTTGGCAAAATCCATAAAACTGTCCAATGCAAATAGTAAATGTTAATGTAAACCATGGGCTTTAGTTAATAATAATGTATCCATATCGGTTCCTCA
Organism: Hippopotamus amphibius kiboko; assembly: GCF_030028045.1. NCBI lineage: Eukaryota > Metazoa > Chordata > Mammalia > Artiodactyla > Hippopotamidae > Hippopotamus > Hippopotamus amphibius. Next base: position 108,164,791 of record NC_080193.1, read on the forward strand.
ATCATAACAACGTACCACACCAATGCAAGGCTTTAATAATAGGGGAATCTGTGGTGGGGGGTGGGAAAATGGAGGGAATATATGTGAATCTCTGTACTTTCTGTTCAGTTTTTCTGTAAACCTAAAGCTACTCTAAAAAACTGAAGTCTATTACTTAAAAACATAAAGCCTATGCCCTAAGGGTATTAACATCTCTTATTAATTCCATATACCAGCTTTCAAGGTTCTGGTGGAAATTGTCAACTTACCAATATTAATTTTTTCACAGTGTGAGAGTGGTACATATTTCCCTATATTTAAATTACTTAATTTTCTCTTAGAGAATGTTTTGAAGCAAGAATCAACCAATTACAGCCCATGGGCCAAATTCAGTCCCAAACCTGTCTTTGTAATGCCAATGACCTTGGAATGGTGTTAACATTTTTAAGGTTTGTAAAGAAAAACAGATTCAACATGTAACCCACCTGTTAAGCTTATAATATTTACTATTTATAGATCTTGACCAACATTTGCTACTTTATCCCTAAGTACTGTATGAGTTTTTAAATCCTATTGTAAATGGTATTTTTAAATTTTATTTTTTAATTGGTCATTGGCATTATATAGAAAATATAATCACTTTTTATATAATGACCTTGTATCCTGGAACCTTGTGAAATGAACTCTCTATTTCTGGTAGTTTCTTTGTAGAGTCTTTAGGATTTTCTACATGTACAATCATGTTTTCCATGAATAAAGACAATATTAGTATTTTTTTAAATAAATAAATAATTGATTTTTTTTTTCTATTAAGGGGTTGATGGAAGAAAACAAGGTCCAGATTACTGTTTTAAATCCCAAGTCTGTCACCATGGGTCAGCTGTATGGACAGTTTGATTTAGTGTCCCATGAGTGGTCCGATGGGATCCTCGCGGTCAGTTTTAGAGCATTTGCTGCTTCATCGGTAAGTGCTAACACCTTGGCATGCATGTTTGGAAAGGCTATGAGAGTTCTGATTTTTTCATTTGTTTCAAGTAAACATTTATATTTGTAGCTCAAGGTACTTATTTAAAACACATTACTGAATAGTCTGGCAGTGTTTCTGTGAAGAGCACTGTCAGTGCCTGCAAAGATGCCAGAGACCATAAGGGCAGGCATCTCCTCCTTGGTATGCACAGAAGAGAGGGCAGGAGAGAAGAAGACTGGGGAGAATATTTCTGACCCATTTTTCTAGGCTAAGTGACCCAGGAAGGAGATTATCTGAATAACATGATCCTTTCAATCCTTCAGTAACATTCCTCCTTTGCCCTGCTGCTCGGTTGGCTGTCACTGTCATACCCACTAATTGCTGGACAGACTCCAGTGCTTAGAGAGGAAATTGCAGACCTTTATAAAATGATGTCTTACAAATTCCAACACTTACCCTTTAGTGTTTTAGGAAGAGAATGGGCTGCCTGTGGAAAGCAGAAGAGGTGAGGGATGTGCCGGCTGCTGACTGCTGGGCAGGGGAGCAGGAACTTACCTAATCCTGGCTCACCCTGCTCAGTGGCTGCTGCCCACTCTTACGAAAAAGGGTCCACAGACCAATAATTGTTAACTTGGTTGTCGTATGTTAGCAGGCTCTCCGTGCAGTGTGATCACACGGAGACAGCTTGCTAAGGCTAGTCTTACAGGAAATGGGGCCTAGGCTAGAGACATTTAATTCTTTTGTTAAATCTTTTTAAATAAAAATGTTTCCTTTATTCTGACTACCATGCAACCTAAATTTACCTCTTTACCCACTTGAGGACCAGCCAGTCATGAGTCAGCATAATAATGGAAAAACATCAAATTGCAGCTCTGCTTTTATTGGCTGAAGGACCTTGAGCAATGAATAGCAGAAGGATTGGCTCTCATGGGGCAGAGATCTTTATTCAGTGTCAGACTTTACTGGGTAAAAGTAATCAGGGGGCTTCCTAGGTGGCACAGTGGTTAAGAATCTACCTGCCAATGCAGGGGACACGGGTTTGATCCCTGCTCCAGGAAGATTCCACATGCCGTGGAGCAACTAAGCCCGTGTGCCACAACTATTGAGCCTGCGCTCTAGAGCCCGTGAGTCACAACTACTGAGCCCATGGGCTGCAACTACTGAAGCCCACACGCCTAGAGCCCATGCTCCACAACAAGGGAAGCCACTGCAATGAGGAGCCTGCATATCACAATGAAGAGTAGCCCCCGCTCGCCGCAACTAGAGAAAGCCCGTGTGCAGCAACAAAGACCCAATGCAGCCAATAAATAAATAAATTTATTATTAAAAAAAAGTAATCAGGAGGCACATGTGGGGCAAGCAGAGGTTTGGGACGATTGATGTACCTTCTCAGATCCTTTCTTGTCCTAGCGGATGTACTCTGGCCCAGACTAACCTGTGAAGTTTCCAGATAATGTATGCTACTACATTATTTATAAAGAAATAATCATGAGATATTCCAATTTTATACTTAGCTACATAGTATACATTATATTTCCAGGAAGATCTATCCCATAAATACTGAGTCTCAGGGAGGTTAAGTAGCTGTCCCAAAGTCACAGAGCTGGGAAGTAGTAGAATCAAATTAAAAGTGAGGTCTTCCAGACGGCAAAGCCTAACAACTCACCATCACAGGGCAGTGTTTCTCGGAGTGAAGATTAGCAGCAGGAGGAAAAGTTGATCTGAAATTGATCTCTGAGATAACGGGCTCTTCCTTGCTTCCTGAGCATGGCCAGAGCTAGTTTCTGAGTGTGGGTATGGGTGACTTGAACCCAGACAGGCCCACTGTCGCAGAATTAATGCATTTGGTCACAGGGACTGAGAATGTGCTAAGGTAGAGTCAAATCCTTCACCACATCAACTTAAATTCACAACTGCCAAAGGTGAACCAAGGCATCACCTATGGCCTCAGAAGGGCTGCTTCATAAGGATCTGGAAAAGAGAATCAGTTTTGCCTCCCTCTGGCTAATACCTCACCACTTTTTAATATTTGTTGAACATTTACTATATTCTGGACAATATGTAAATATTTTCATGTTCCTCACTGTGGGACTGTGAAGGTTATGTTGATATTAACGTACCACCATGAGACAGTTTGGCCCAAGAAGGATGTGTGTGTTAATTCATTCAGTGGAGGGAACAAAAAATTTAACTTAACACACAAGAGTAATTAATCTGTGTGAACACTAAATAAACTCTCTATAAAGTCAGACAATCTGAATGAAAATTGTTTTCCCCGGCGATTACATTTTTTTTTGCTTATACTACTTCCTAAAACATGTTATATACAAGTTCAGAAACATTGGAAAAGATGGAATCTTAAGATGTTATATATATTTGTCTCATCCATGGCATATATAGCCTTCTTTAGTGAATATATATATTCACACACATACACACACTTTATTCCAAAGGTGCCTTTACATTTTGATGGTGAAATTAGTTCTAGGAGTTACATTTTAAAGTTGTAAAATAATATTATTGAACTCTTTCCTTGACCATTTTTGCCCTTTATTCACCATATGCATGAACCAGACGCCAGATAGGAAATGGTTAGTTTTTGATGGGCCAGTAGATGCAGTGTGGATTGAGAATATGAACACTGTGCTGGATGACAACAAAAAGCTATGTCTGATGAGTGGGGAGATTATCCAAATGTCACCACAAATGAATCTTATTTTTGAACCAATGGATTTAGAAGTTGCTTCTCCTGCCACTGTAAGTTTTCAATTTTCACATCTGCTTATAAATTTGAAATGTTATAAATACATTTATTGCTTAGTAACTTTGACCCTAGATGAAAAGTATTTATAGAATTCAATTTAATAGCCATCTGTGGTTCTCCAAGAGCTGACGTACCTGTTGACATACCTTGACAAATGTAAGAGTCAGGGATATTTCCCTCTTTGTCTAGGACCATTTGGTAAAGTTGTACACAAAAATGTAGATCAGGAAATTATATAAAAACATGCTTCTTTTTTCCCCAAGAGTTTTCTGAGGTTGTAAGAAATAGATGTACCAGGTCATGTTTCTTTTATGAGCAGGACCTTGGAGGTAAACAATTATTGTTTTTCCAGGTTTCCAGATGTGGGATGATTTACATGGAGCCTCACATGCTGGGCTGGAGGCCGCTGTTGTTGTCCTGGATAAACCTTCTACCTGCTGTGATCAGTATCATTCAGAAGGAATTTATAATAGGCTTATTTGATAGAATGGTTCCTGTTTCTGTTGAATTTATTAGAAAGCATACAAAGGTAAGAGGAATGAATATTTTAAGATTTAAAAAATAAATGGAAAATCCAAATTAGCCATATATATATACACATTTTAATGTCTATTTTTATTGTCAACTACCAGATATTAAAATAATTTCTTAACTAGTTTGACTAAAACCTTTTCTTCTGGCGGAGCTGTGGCAGACGGGAGGGAGTGAGAAACATACGGAGGGTCCGCAGCGCAGCTCAGCGTTCCCGGACCGAGACATCGATCCGCGGCTGAACGGAGGGTCCAGGAGCGGGAGCGTGGGAACCGGAGAGCTGGTTCAGGGGGAGAAACATTGTTGCCGGTAGGGTGACGGACCGAGAGGACAGGAGGGAGGAGGTCCGCGGAGAGGAGTGCCGATCCCTGAGAGCTGCCCGGCCATGATGGCGGCTGGAGGCTGCAGGCTCCCGGGCGGCGGGGAGGAGCCGCGCGCATAGCCTCTCCCTCTCTTTCTGCGCCTCTGCAACAGGCAGCGGAGAGACGCCCTGCGGGGCCACATAAGGCGCTCAGGGATAACAAGCACCCTCAGGCGCTCGGGCGGGGCTAGATTAAAACTCCTTGCAACGCCAGCAGCAGGGAGGCTGCCGAGAGAAAAAAAAAAAAAAAAAAAACCAGCATCAAAAAGAAAAAACCCCGAGAGAGGCCCAACTCTAAGACTTTCTGTGTACGCCTGAGCCACCAGCGCTCTATGCAACAGGCACCTCCAAGCCTGACTGAAGCAACAGTGCGCCACTGCTCACTCCCTCCCAGGAGAAGGAGCCACTATTGCACCCTCTCCCTCCCCACACACCGAGGCTTACAGACGAACAATAAAGGAACCTCTGCTGGTCACAGAATAACGCAAAAAAAAAAAAAAACCCAAGGCAAGGAAAAGGACACTTACAGCTGAGACGCTAAGGAAACAGAAATAGTAGTATCAATACCTATTGAACTGGTCCATTCGGGGATCAGTTCTGGATTTTTTTTTTTTTTTTTGATTTATTAAATACGATCTTAGCCCTAAGGGATCTACAAGTTTTACAACATAATTTTATAAGGATATTTTTCGCTCTTTTTTTTTTTTTTTTTTTTTTTTTTTTTGCCTTTTAAAATACTTCTATATCTAGCTAAGTTTTTGGTAGTACGGACAAAATATCTTTCATACTTTCCTTTCATCCCTTTCTTTTATACACTTCTATTCCTTTCTTTTTCTTTGCATATTTCCAACCACATTACGCTCTTCTGTTCCCCTCTCTTCCAGCCATTTTAAGTGTATTTTATCTTAACATACTTATAAGCAACACTATCGGTCTGCTCAGACTCCTTGCTCTATTCTCCAGATGATGCACTGCCTTGGTATTAATATTAGGCTTTTGTCTTTATCTTAGTTCTTAGTACAGTTGTCTAATTACATTCTGAGAATCTCCATTCTCTCTGGTGGTACTCCAGCTCTTTTCTATATTTGATCCTAGCTTACAAAATCTCCCTGGATTGATGTTTGTATGTGTAGGGTGTTATTTGTTGTTTGTTTGCTTTTGCTTTTGTCTCTGATTCGTTCTGTTTCAGTTGTCAATTTCTGCTGGGTTTCTCTCTGAATATCTGATAGCACACTGGGGTTCTGTCAGGTCTTTCTAGAGCCTTATGTCCTAACGGATTCAATAATTGTGTGTCTTATACATGTATGTGTTTCCTAGACTGAATATTCGTCTAATCCAATACTTGGACATTAGTCTGAGGCTTGGACAGTCTTCTATAAACACCTCTATCACCAGGACAAGCAACCCCAAAAGCTTGGACAACCATGAGGAAACAAAGAAACACCATGCAGGCAAAGGAGCAGGAAAAAAACCCACAAGACCAAATAAATGAGGAGGAAATAGGAAAAATGCCTGAAAAAGAATTTAGAGTAATGATAGTAAAAATGATACAAAATCTCGATAACAAATTAGAGAAAGTACAAGAAACAGTTCATAAGAACTCAGAAAAACAAACAGCAATGGATAACAAAATAACTGAAATTAAAAATACTCTAGATGCTCTAACCAGCAGAATGACTGAGGCAGAAGAACGAATAAGTGAGTTGGAAGATAGAATGGAAGAAATAAACGCCACAGAGCAGGAAAAAGATAAAAAAATAAAAAGACTAGAAGACAGCCTCAGAGACCTCAGTGATAACCTTAAACGTACCAACATTCGAATTATAGGCATCCCAGAAGAAGAAGAAAACAAGAAAGGGTCTGTGAAAATATTTGAAGAGGTTCTAGTGGAAAACTTCCCCAACATGGGAAAGGAAATAATGAACCAAGTCCAAGAAGCACAGAGAGTCCCATACAGAATAAACCCAAGGAGAAATACACCAAGACACATATTAATCAAACTAACGACAATTCAACACAAAGAAAAAATATTAAAAGCAGCAAGAGAAAAGCAACAAACAACATATAAGGGAAAACCCATCAGGATAACAGCTGACCTTTCTACAGAAACTCTGCAGGCCAGAAGGGAATGGCAGGATATACTGAAAGTCCTGAAAGAGAGAAACCTACAGCCAAGAATACTTTACCCAGCAAGAATCTCATTCAGATTTGAGGGAGAAATCAAAAGCTTTCCAGACAAGCAAAAGTTAAGAGAATTCAGCACCACCAAACCAGCCTTACAACAAGTGCTAAAGGAACTTCTCTAAGTAGGAAACACAAGAAAAGGAAAACACCTACAAATACAAACCCAAAACAATTAAGAAAATGGTAATTGGAACACACATGTCAATAATCACTTTAAATGTAAATGGATTAAATGCTCCAACCAAAAGACACAGACTGGCTGAATGGATACAAAAACAAGACCCTTCTATATGCTGCCTACAAGAAACCCACTTCAGACCAAGGGATACATATAGACTGAAAGTGAAGGGATGGAAAAAGATATTCCATGCAAATGGAAGTCAAAAGAAAGCTGGAGTAGCAATACTCATATCAGACAAATTAGACTTGAAAGTAAAGACTATTAAAAGAGACAAGGAAGGGCACTACATAATGATCAAGGGATCCATCCAAGAAGAACATATCACAATGGTAAATATCTATGCCCCCAATATAGGAGCACCTCAATACATAAGGCAAATGCTAACAGCTATAAAAGGGGACATCGACAGTAACACAATTATAGTGGGAGACTTGAACACCCCACTTACATCAATGGACAGATCATCCAAACAGAAAATAAATAAAGACACACAAGCTTTAAATGACACATTAGACCATCTCGACTTAATTGATATTTATAGGACATTCCATCCAAAAACGACAGACTACACTTTCTTCTCAAGTGCACACGGAACATTTTCCAGGATAGATCACATCTTGGGTCACAAATCAAACCTCAGCAAATTCAAGAAAATTCAAATCATATCAAGCATCTTCTCAGACCACAATGCCATGAGACTAGATATCAATTACAGGAAAAAAACTGCAAAAAATACAAACACATGGAGGCTAAACAATTCACTATTAAACAACCAAGGAATCACTACAGAAATCAAAGAGGAAATCAAAAAGTATCTAGAAACAAATGACAACGAAAACACAACAACCCAAAACCTATGGGACGCAGCAAAAGCAGTTCTAAGAGGGAAGTTTATAGCAATACAGTCCTACCTTAAGAAACAAGAAAATGATCGAATAAACAACCTAACCTTACACCTCAAACAACTAGAGAAAGAAGAACAAAGAAACCCCAAAGTGAGCAGAAGGAAAGAAATCATAAAGATCAGAGCAGAAATAAATGAAAAAGAAAGGAAAGAAACCATAAGAAAAATCAATAAAACTAAAAGCTGGTTCTTTGAGAAGATTAACAAAATTGATAAACCATTAGCCAGACTCATCAAGAAAAAAAGGGAGAAGATGCAAATCAACAGAATTAGAAATGAAAAAGGAGAAGTCACAACGGACACCTCAGAAATACAAAACATCATGAGAGACTACTACAAGCAACTATATGCCAATCAATTGGATAACCTGGAAGAAATGGATACATTCTTAGAAAAATACAATCTTCCAAGACTGAACCAGGAAGAAATAGAAACCATGAACAGACCAATCACAAGTACAGAAATTGAGGCAGTGATTAAAAATCTCCCAACACACAAAAGCCCAGGACCAGATGGATTCACAGGCGAATTCTATCAAACATTTCGAGAAGAGTTAACACCTATCCTTCTCAAACTCTTCCAAAATATTGCAGAAGGCGGAGCACTCCCAAACTCATTCTATGAGGCTACCATCACCCTGATACCAAAACCAGGCAAAGAAGTCACAAAAAAAGAAAACTACAGACCAATATCACTGATGAATATAGATGCAAAAATCCTCAACAAAATACTAGCTAACAGACTGCAACAGCACATTAAAAAAATCATACACCACGATCAAGTGGGGTTTATCCCTGGGATGCAAGGATTCTTCAATATACGCAAATCAATCAACGTGATACATCATATCAACAAATTGAAGGATAAAAACCATATGATCATTTCAATAGATGCAGAAAAAGCTTTTGACAAAGTTCAACATCCATTTATGATAAAAGCTCTCCAGAAAATGGGCATAGAAGGAAATTACCTCAACATCATAAAAGCCATATATGACAAACCAAAAGCCAACATTGTTCTCAATGGAGAAAAACTGGAAGAATTCCCTCTAAGAACAGGAACAAGACAAGGGTGTCCACTCTCACCACTGTTATTCAACATAGTTTTGGAAGTGTTAGCCACAGCAATCAGAGAAGAAAAAGAAATTAAAGGAATCCAAATTGGAAAAGAAGAAGTAAAATTATCACTCTTTGCAGATGACATGATACTATATATAGAAAACCCTAAAGACTCTACCAGAAAACTGCTAGCACTCATTGATGAGTTTAGTAAAGTAGCAGGATACAAAATTAATGCACAGAAATCTCTTGCATTCCTATACACGAACAACGGAAGAGCAGAAAGAGAAATTAAGGAAACTCTCCCATTCACCATTGCAACCAAAAGAATCAAATACCTAGGAATAAACCTGCCTAAGGAGGCAAAAGATCTGTATGCAGAAAACTTTAAGACATTGATGAAAGAAATCAAAGATGACATAAACAGATGGAGGGATATACCATGTTCCTGGATTGGAAGAATCAACATCGTGAAAATGACTGTACTACCCAAAGCAATTTACAGATTTAATGCAATCCCGATCAGATTACCAATGGCATTTTTCACAGAACTAGAGCAAGAAATCTTACGATTTGTATGGAAACGCAAAAGACACCGAATAGCCAAAGCAATCTTGAGAAGGAAAAATGGAGTTGGTGGAATCAGGCTTCCTGACTTCAAACTATACTACAAGGCCATAGTGATCAAGACAGTATGGTACTGGCACAAAAATAGAAAGGAAGATCAATGGAACAGAATAGAGAACTCAGAAGTAAGCCCAAACACATATGGGCACCTTATCTTTGACAAAGGAGGCACGAGTATACAATGGAAAAAAGACAGCCTCTTCAATAAGTGGTGCTGGGAAAATTGGACAGCAACATGTAAAAGAATGAAATTAGAACACTTCCTAACACCATACACAAAAATAAACTCCAAATGGATTAAAGACCTACATGTAAGGCCAGACACTATGAAACTCCTAGAGGAAAACATAGGCAGAACACTCTTTGACATACATCAAAGCAACATCCTTTTTGACCCACCTCCTAGAATCATGGAAATAAAATCAAGAATAAACGAATGGGACCTCATGAAACTTAAAAGCTTTTGCACAGCAAAAGAAACCATAAACAAGACTAAAAGGCAACCCTCAGAATGGGAAAAAATAATTGCCTATGAAACAACGGACAAAGGATTAACCTCCAAAATATACAAGCAGCTCATGCAGCTTCATACCAAAAAAGCAAATAACCCAATCCACAAATGGGCAGAAGACCTAAATAGACATTTCTCCAAAGAAGACATACAGATGGCCAACAAACACATGAAAAGATGCTCAACATCACTCATCATCAGAGAAATGCAAGTCAAAGCCACAATGAGGTATCACCTCACACCAATCAGAATGGCCATCATCACAAAGTCTGGAAACAACAAATGTTGGAGAGGGTGTGGAGAAAAGGGAACTCTCCTGCACTGTTGGTGGGACTGTAAGTTGGTACAGCCACTATGGAAAACAATTTGGAGGTTCCTTAAAAAACTACAAATAGAACTACCATATGATCCAGTCATCCCACTCCTGGGCATATACCCAAAGAAAACCATAATCCCAAAAGAAACTTGTACCATAATGTTTATTGCAGCACTCTTTACAATAGCCAGGACATGGAAGCAACCTAAATGCCCATCAACAAATGAATGGATACAGAAGATGTGGCATATATATACAATGGAATATTACTCAGCTATAAAAAGGGATGAGATGGAGCTATATGTAATGAGGTGGATAGAACTACAATCTGTCATACAGAGTGAAGTAAGTCAGAAAGAGAAAGACAAATATTGTATGCTAACTCACATATACGGAATATAAAAATGGTACTGATGAACTCAGTGACAAGAACAGGGAAGCAGATACAGAGAATGGACTGGAGAACTCGAGGTATGGGAGGGGGCGGGGGGTGAAGGGGAAACTGAGAAGAAGCGGGAGAGTAGTACAGACATATATATACTACCACCTGTAAAATAGTCAGTGGGAAGTTGTTGTATAACAAAGGGAGTCCAACTCGAGGATGGAAGATGCCTTAGAGGACTGGGGCAGGGAGGGTGGGGGGGAATCGAGGGGGGGGCGTCAAGGAAGGGAGGGAATATGGGGATATGTGTAAAAAAAACAATTGATTGAACCTGGTGTACCCCCCAAAAAAATAAAATAAAATAATAAAAAAAAAAAAAAAAAAAAAAAAAAAAAAAAAAAAACCTTTTCTTCTTAAAGTTTAAAAATTTTAATTAATATAATTCTCCAAAAAATATTTTAAATGAAGCATCTTATGGTTTGGGAAAATGTATGGATGCTAATCTTTTCTTTCTTAAAAAAACAGAAACAAACTCAAAGTCCCACCTAATCACATCTGGGTGAAAATATTCTAAAAGTGTATCTTTCATTTCTGATGGACTATTGTTTTTAAAAGTAGTTTCCATTTAAATTTTTTTCTTTATTTTCCAAAGTTTTTAGAATAAATATATATTTTATAATTAGAAAAAGGACAATTTTAAAAAGTAATCTCGTTTATGACTTCCAAAGAACTGGATAGTGGATCATATGGGGAAACGCATATCACTTTTTAGACATACTAAATGAGGAATCCACTGTATTTAGCATGAGTGCATCTAACTGTTTAGGGATTACTATGGATAGCTAATAAAACTGGGATTTGGAAAGGGAAGCCAGTCCCTGGTAGAAGAATTGAAAGAGATCCTAAAGTAAACAAATCCATTTTTCTTTCTTTCATTACACCCTTGGGGGTGAGATAGAGGGAAAGATAGAAGGGAAAGAAGTGACAGCGTGAATTTCCGGAAGCATGGATGTCTCCTGCCGCCGAAAATTGATGGAATTCCAACAAGGCTCTTAAACACCCTCCAGCTGGGAACTGTAGGGAAAGATGCTTAATTTAGGCTTTGGGAGATGTGGACCAAAGGTCTTATAGGATGGCTTTCCTCTGGATCAAATATAAGGAGACAGGGCTGGGATTTTTCCTGCTGTTGGAAATATAATAGAAAAGCTTGAGGCAGGAGTTTGGCTCAGTGCTCAGATCTGGAAAGTGGAATTTAAAACCATGGTAATAAAGGCAAATCCAGAGGAAAAAAGAGCAAAGGCTGGAATCCTGGATATACCAGCAATTTAGAGAGAGGGAAGGGGGAGAGGGTTTTAAGTAGCCAGTAGTCAGTATTATCAGAAACTACTGAGAAGTCAGGTCAAGGCAGGAAAGGTTTGGTGCAGGTCCCTTGGATCTGGCAATAGAGATCCTGGGGGAGCCTTGGCCCCAGTACTTTGAGGGCAGTGGCGAGTGTACTTCAGGGCAGACCGTTAGGAATGTAATACTGACTTGATGGTGAGTGTAGGCTGCTCTTTCAGGAAACGTGACTGTAATGGAATATATTGTAGATGTGAAGTAATCATGTTTAAAAATCAATTAAATGTGTATCAATTGTGGGTCATGATAAAATAAGCTATAGGGTTTTTGTTGTTGTTTTTCCCTCCTGGCATTGTCAGAGAATGTAAGTATTAAAAAAATTGGATTTTCCATGTAACTGGAACTGATGTTTTCAAGAGCAAACAGGAAAAAAAAAATTTTTTTAATTGAGGTATAATTGACATACAGTATATTCGTTTCAGGTGTACAGCATAATGATTTGTATATTTTGTGAAATGATCACCACAGTAAGTCTAGTTAACATCTGTCATACATAGAATTTTTTTCTTGTAATGAGAAGTAAAAAAAAAAATACTGTTAATGTAAACTTTCTGAAATATACTTATGAACTTTTGTTCTCTCTTGAAGAAATTATGAATGCCTGTAGAGAACAGATTTTTGTATGCTGAGGGGGGTGGGGGAGGGATGGATTGGGAATTTGGGATTAGCAGAAGCAAACTATTACTTATAACTGAATCACTTTGCTGTACACCAGAAACTAACACAACATTATAAATCAATTATACTTCAAAATAAATTTTTAAAAAAATTATGCATGCTTGTTATTTAGTAAGTAGTAATACGTATCTGTCTTATTTGTAGTAGTAACTGTTTGCATTTTAGGGTTGCAGCAGTAACACTTAGTCCCTGCCCTTAGATGCTCAGTTGTCACTTCTGCTTGCTTCTACTGGGACAGTAGCCAAATATGAAGTCAACTGCTTCTAATCCTCAGAGAGTCCATTTCCGAGTTAATTCTTCCATGTTAATTCTTACATAAGCAATACAACTCTAAAGGCTGGAAGAGAGCTTGGAGGGAAGAAGACAAATGTTTGCTGAGAACTTGCTGTTTGCTGAGAACTTGCTGTTTGCTGCATGGTTATAGGAACTGTAATGTTATTTCATTTGTTTTATAAATTCTCATGGTGAGACCCAGAGAAATAAAGTGCACAGCATTTACAGCACTCCAGAAACATTTTATGTTCTTCAAGACTTAAAAATATATTTCGTAGGAATGAGTTTACTCTGAGTGTTGTTGTAGCCTACAAAGATGTTCTAAAATGGGTTTTATTTACTGAGCATGTTAAATAAGCAAATTAATTGCCTGCTCTGAAAGATTTTTTTCTTAGCGTGTTGGTTTATGAAATTGGTGTAACAGAGAATCTTTGTTTGTGATTAAATTCACTGAACACGTAACTGAGTTTTTTAAATTTGGGAATCAGTATAAGAGTGATTAAAGAGCACACCCTACCTGATGGGCCATCCACTGCTGCCTCACTCTTGGGAAGTAAGGTGTACCTCAGTTTTCCCTCCTAGAAAGCTAGAGTTATAATAATGATACCTTTTCACAGATACAATGGCTGTTAGAACTAAATGAGTTCAATAAAAATTAGTTGATGCTATTTCAGCTAGTGCCTCATTTAAAGTGTTTCATAGACATTTTTTCTCTGATTTTTCAGGAATTATCTCCTACTTCAGATACAAACTTAGTCCGATCCCTAATGAATATGATAGACTGTTTTATGAATGACTTTGCTGATGAAGTCAAAGTAAGAGAGAGAAATGATCGAGAAACTTACTCTTTACTTGAGGTAGGTCCGTTTCTCTTTGAGTCTTGCAATAGAAGGACACCCACTGCTTTCCCCAATGCTTCCTAATTAATTAACCTCATTTTTCCCGGAACTGGAGTCTGGACAATGGGTGGTAGCTGAACAGCGAGGAAAAAAATCAGGTCCCAAATACCTGGTGCTGGTAAGGAAAGCTCCTTGACTGGCAGTTCTGATGGATCATAAAGTTTGGGTGCAGCCCCATGATCCCCACAGATCTGCTACTGATACCTTGGGTCATTTGACCAGTCTCAAAGATGATCAGTCCTCAAAATGTCAGTGACCTTTTGACAACAAGATTCACCTCCCTTCCACCTCCAAATTATTGGGCTGGCCATAAAGTTTGTTTGAGTTTTTCCATAAGATGTTAGAAAAACCCGAATGAACTTTTTGGCCAACCCAATATTCATTGTTTTTTTTCTCCTTAATTTTTCCCTTTTTCCATGAGATATAAATATTTAAAATATATGCGTGTGTGTGAGGGAGTATAAATACACATTTGGAATGAGGAAGGCAAAATATATAATCTATAAATGTTCTAAATATGGGAATAAAATGATCAACAGACCTTGAATCTTCTTTAAAAAAAATACGTATTCTAATGGTAGCACTTCTAATATAGTCAGTGTACTCTTTTGCATGTATTTTATGAAATAAATTTTTAATTTCATTTAAAATAGTTTCCAGAGAACAGTAGTCTGTGAGTAAACTAGGAGTAGGTGAATAGTGTGAAGCTGGAGTTCACAACTTTTATGAGCATAGTCAAGACTGTTTTAGTTTTGACATTAAAAAGGGGGTGTGATTTTAAAACAAGCAAACAGGCTTTCTCATTTCAGTGGTGTGTCTTGTTGTCCCCCCATTCCCTCTGCCTGAGTCTGGTAAGAAAGCTTGCAGGATAGCACTTCTAATTATACAAGCAATGCTCAGGTAATTGTTACAACAGGTAAATAAAAGTAGATGAATTTGTTCTACTTTTTAAAAACACTGTATCAGAATTTAAATTTAATAAACATATATTGTGGGTTGATTATTAAAATATGCTTTTATACTTTAATAAAACGTTATCTCAGTGTTCTTTTTAATATCAAAATCCAGCCATTTGCTTGAATTATCACCTGATTTACCAGACTAATCATTCTGTTTTACCATGCCTAGAATTTATACTTTGTATTGTATTATCTTCTCTGATAGTAAGATTTTATAAAGACATGTAATTTGTTAGGCAAAAACTGATTATTACAAAATCCCCAGATAACCTGCTATCATATATCAGTTTATTTATTTCCTTCCAAAGATATTAATCTGGCTGATCTGATTTAAGCTTCAAGCATAGATTAAAGTTATTCTTTAATGCTTCTATGTTCTCATCTCTCCACTTCAGGGCATTTTTCTGTTTTCATTGATCTGGTCCATCGGTGCTTCTTGTAAAGATGATGATCGATTGAAATTTAATAAGATTCTTCGAGAACTAATGGAAGGCCCGATTTCAGACATAACTCGAAATAGGTTTAAGTTACTGAGTGGTACTGAACAAACATCTTCAAAAACACTAACTGTTCCCTTTCCTGAAAAAGGGACAATTTATGATTATCAGTTTGTCACTGAGGTAAGAGTTCTGAACCTGCCAACCAGGCAGAGTCTCCTTGGAGACAGCACTTAGTGGCTCTGTGTCCACCTGGTCATCACTATTACCTTAAGAGACAGCATGGAGTAGAGGAAGGTGCTCTGGTTGTGAAGTCAGGCATGGCTGGGTCTGGGTTTCTTTCTGTAGAGCCTTGAACTAGTTCTTTAATCTCCCTGAACCTTGTTTTTCTCATTGATAAAATGAGATAAATAGTAATACTTGTTGGGCCAGTTGTACTCATTACATAAAATCACACACTAGGACATCCAGTCCAGCACCAGGCAAGCTCTGCTCAAGGACACAACTCTGGGAGGTCCATGATGCATGTTAGCACATCACAGGCTAAGAGGTCCTGCAGGACCACAGCTGGACTGTTAGGAATTCAGCACTTTCCAAGCAGACTGAACGACATGACCTGGGTGGTGTTTGTTCACTTGTTTTTGTGTAACAGCTCCCATAAGTACTATAGTTAAGGACAAAGTTTAGGAATACATATCACTTAAGTATACGCAGATTTAAGTGAAATAGGGGTCACACCGTTTCCCCACTGAGTAGTTTTATATCTTCCTTCTTCCCTTAATAAAGAAAACCACTCTGTCTCACTGATGTTTCTTTAATAAACTTATTTTTCTAAAACCTCCCTATATTCGATTCACTTTCCTAGTCTTAGACATTGAAGTGTTTTTGTTGTTTTAGTTTTAGTGCTTTGGTGAATATTCTTGTACACAAGTCACTGTGTGCATATCTGATTATTTAAGATAGGCTCCTAGAAAAGGAATTACTGAATGATTTTTAAAAATTTTATGGCTCTTGTAAATGTATTACCAACCTCACCTCAGAAGAGACTCTTCAACCTGCAAACTGTAAGATAACTTTTTATCTCTGCTAATTTTACTTCAGATTACTAGCAATACCCCATATTTTCAGAGCACTTTGCAGTTTATTAAGCTTTTCCACAATCACTTCTATTTAGTTTCCCAGCATTGGCTGTGTTGGGTCTTTGTTGCTACACATGGGCTTTCTCTAGTTATGGCGAGCGGGGGCTACTCTTCATTGCAGTGCGTGGGTTCCTCATTGCAGTGGCTTCTCTTGTTGCAGAGCATGGGCTCTAGGTGTGTGGGCTTCAGTAGTTGTGGCATGTGGGCTCCATAGTTGTGGCTCACGGCTGTAGAGCGCCAGCTCAATAGTTGTGGCACACGGGCTTAGTGACTCTGCAGCATGTGGGACCTTCCTGGAGCAGGGATCAAACCCTTGTTCCCTGCATTGGCAGGTGGATTCTTAACCACTGCACCACCTAGGAAGTCCAGTAGGATTATTTTTCAAATATTACCATTGAGGGAACTGAGGCTCAGAGAGATTTTGTGATTTTCCCAGGATCACACAATCTCTAAATGACTATCCGTTCCATGTTTTCTGAATATTAATTTTTCCTTCCCCACAGAGTGGCAAAAGATCCATGTTAGAAAGAATAATCAAAAGTATCAAAAGAGCATTATTTCTTCATCAGTTTTAGAAAGTTCTAGAAATTTCTTTGCAGTACTATTTTTAGGCTTATGTAAAGTCAGTCTCCTCAAATTCTCTACTACGTGCACAGCACTGCCAGATGATACAAAAATGAGTAAAGCACAGTGCTGCCCTCTGTGAGTTCCTGACCTCTTCAGAAGAGTGTCATGTATACTGCAGGACAACAGAATCCTGTATGTCAAGGTCCAGGGACCCAGGGCATTTTTGGAACCAGTAGACCCATCAGTGAGGCTGGGTTGTAGGAAACATGAAGATGTGAAGGAAGAATGGGTCTGAATTCTAATATGCTTCAAATGGCCAGGAGCTTAAATTGGATTTTGTAAGAATGGAGAAGGCAGTGGTGTTTTTCTAAGGAGAGAGAGTTGATGTAATATTTTTGAATTTTTTTGTTATAGACACTGCCTTAGCAAATTAAAATTTTAGTTCACAAGCTAATTAGATGCAAAGATACAGTGTAATGTTAATTCATAATAATAATCTCATGTTAAGAAATCTTGTCTGTTCTGGATATCTCTTGCACACCAACATGAATACAGTTAACACTACTGAGCTGTACACTTAAAAATGGTTGAAGATAAATTTTGGTGTTTTTTTACTACAATCTAAAAAAGAGACACACTACTATAAATAAAATAGATACCTAATAAGGACACACTGTATAACATAGGAAACTCTACTCAATACTCTGTAATGGTCTGTATGGGAAAAGGATCTAAAAAGAGTAGATATACATATATGTTTAACTGATTCACTTTGCTGTACAGCAGAAACTAACAACAGTGTAAATCAGCTATACTCCAATAAAAAATCTAAAAAAAGAGAAATCTTGCTTGAAATAATAAGCTGATGTTATAAGTACCATTATAAAAGTCAAACAGTATGCAGCTGATGTTCTATGTAGAAAAATTTTCTATATTGGTTAACATTTACTGAATAAAATTCTTTACTCTTTAACATATTGATTAGACCAGTTTTCTCAGTGCCATTAAAGAATCTAACATTTGGCCAAAGTGGTTCCAGGACATCAAAAGTATCACAGCATTGCCATTTCATTTTTATTCATATAAAAGCTCAATTTCTACTTCATTAAACACAAAATTTAACTTTAAAAAATTAGGGTGAAGAGTTTTAAAAGATAAAAACAAATATATAAATATCAAGGATTATTGGTCTTGTTGTTTCATCTTTTCTGCAATGGCACAGGAGTACAGAGCTTCTAAAAGTATTTTATAACATAACATTCACTATTTGGTTATTTATTGTAAACAGGGAATAGGAAAATGGGAACCATGGATAAAGAAGTTGGCAGAAGCTCCTCCAATTCCTAAGGATGTGATGTTTAATGAAATCATTGTACCAACTCTGGACACAGTTCGATACTCTGCACTAATGGAATTGTTGACCACCCATCAAAAACCTTCAATATTTGTAGGACCAACAGGAACTGGAAAGAGCGTTTACATTATCGTAAGTATTAATACTATTTTTTAAACTACCTGAACTGACAGGCAATATGTATTAAATACTTACGTATTTTAATGTTAGAGCCACAGGGAATTTTTGAGTCATTGCCTATTTATCTTTGAGAATTGATTAAAGATATGATTTTACTTTATATCACTAAATTATTGTCCATTTTTAAAGGTATTTTAATAAAAATAGCTTATACAGGATGAAGAATTTTATCTCCCTTAAAATGGGTGTTTTGGCTGATATTTAATTTTCTAAATTATTGAATATGTGAACAGTTATGATGTGGTAATAAGACTGATTTTCTTTAATGATTTCTGGAATCATACCCATGGTGTGTGAGTTAAGAAAATGCTAGCTGCTGTAATAGCTATGCCCCAAATCTCATTAGCTTTATAAATCCTGTGTTCCTTTGTGTTTAGGGAGTCATACTGATCAAAGACCAGTTCTTGTCTAGTTTCAGATTTCTGAAAGCAGAAAGCTGGCTAGAACTAATAGTGAGTAGCACCTCCAGCCTTTGGTATGGCATGTGAGTGAAAGTTTCCCCCAGGTCAGTTGGACAATGTGGAAGATAAATGGACTTGAGACTTCCTGGGACTCTGTTCCATATGACTGCCCATGCAGGGAGGGAACTCCATTAGTACCCCTCGGTCAGGGAATTGTGCAATGTGAATGTCCTCTTTGGAGTACCTAAGTAACCTGTACCTCCGTTCTTCTCAGAGAATAAGCATTTGGAAGCTTGCCATGGCAGCAGGCAAGATAGCATTGGCCAAGAGAGAAATACAGTGATGCCAGTGAAGTAGGACTTTTGCCCTCTTCCTCCAGCTCTGCCTGCTGCCCAACAGTGGGACAGGAAGAAGATAGGGAAGGCAGGTGGAGAAGAGGGGAGGAGCTGTCAGCAGCCCCTCCCCCACTGCAGGTTCCAGTCAATCCACATGCCCCTAATTGTGACAGTACCTGTTTCTAGTTCTTTAATGATTTTACATTTTAATCCAATTTTTAATCCTTTGGAATATATTTGGTTATATAGTCAAATAATTGTCCTGGTATTATTTATTGAATAATCTCTTTCCCAACAGATTAAATGTCACCTTTATCATACTAAATGCTGTATGTATCAAGGAATACCCAAGAGTGGGGAGGGAAGACATTAGGACTAAGATTTTAAATCAAGGTATTGATTTAGACTGGATTTAAAAAAAAAAATAACAAAGTGTACAGAAAGCTAAAGGATTTATCTGAAATATTATCAAGAGTTAGGGAATGGAGACTTGACATGGTTCAAGGCAGTGGGTGGAGAAAAATAAAGCCTTTTGTCACTTGTACCCCCATAAAATTCAGCCCAGGCAATAAATTGCCCAGGCCAAAGAAAAATTACTTTTCACAAAATTGGGAACATACTTTGCATCTTATTTTGTAATCTGCTTTTGTCTGCTTAATACATTGTAAATATTTTCCTATCTCTTATTCTTCTACAAGGTAATTTGTAGAACACATCGTCTTGGTTAAGAATCACTGTAATTATACCTGCTTTCTAATGAATTCCATTTTGAAAGTACAAATTATATTATGTAAACTCCCTAACTTACAGTCAGATAACTTGGTATTTAAGTGGAAAGATAATAAGCTATATTACAGAGAATATTGATCTGGAGAGAGACAAATGGCAGTCTAAATTCTTGTCGCATCTCTGAGACCTTAAGCAAGTTTCTTAACCTCTGAGTCCCTATGACTTCATGTTAAGCAGGAATGTGTACTCTGCATGGTGGTTTTGGAAATCAGAGAAACCACATGCCCAGGGCCTGGACTAACAGAAACACTCCATTGACTTGGTAACTGTTATTTCTATCTATTCCATCTCTTTTTACATTATGACACTCTAAGATTAAATTCGAGTATATCAACAGTGATGCTTAGCGGTTATTTTGAAATGTTAAAAACATAATTGCAACTATGGCTCATTTTATTATTTCCTGTTATATAGAATTTTCTTTTAAATCAACTCAATAAAGATATCTACAAACCTCTGCTGATTAACTTCTCAGCACAAACTACAGCAGCTCAGACTCAGAATATTATCATGTCAAAACTGGACAAAAGAAGGAAGGGAGTTTTTGGTCCTCCTTTGGGCAAGAAAATGGTAATAACTCTCTGTTTCTATGTGTATAGTTCAGCACTGGTCCTATTCATAAACATTGTCACATTCAGAATAAGGAAACCAGATATACTGAGATTTGACATCTTTTTGTACAATTTTTTTAACCATAAATTTTGGTTAAGAAATCTTCTTAAAAGTATGTTTGTATTTGTATGTGCGTCAAGCAACTTGACATTAAAAACAAGCAGTTGCCCTTTGAATTCAAAGTAGAATATTCATCTGGGAAATTATCTACCTTCCTAATTCTCTCATTAACATTTTTACTCAGCAGTCTTTGCTGCTTGCTCTCTAGGCCTTTAAACAACAGAGCTATCAATTGACTTTTCTGTGTTCTTCTGCCAAGAATACCCTTCTCAACCCCACTCTCATCACTCAGAGGTCATAAGCATTTTAAAATCACACTTTTCTCATTTATTTTAATGTATTGAAGTGGTACAAGGAAAAAAAGAGAAACCATATTGAGAAACAAGTTGTATGAGAGGATTAATAGGTTCTAAACTGTTTATATAGGTTAATAATGACTGTCTTCCTGTTGCTTGGAAACATTGGATGCTAAGGGATATTCCTGGTGTGAAATGAAACCATCACTTCTCACTTACGTAGTCCATAGGAAGATAATCTGATTCTTTGCCTGAATGTTGTTTGCACCATAAGACACTATATTAAGATGTTGATATTTTCTAATACCTCTTCTCCTTTCATCGTCAGGTTGTCTTTGTAGATGATGTCAACATGCCCGCGCGGGAGGTGTATGGGGCTCAACCTCCCATCGAGTTACTTAGACAGTGGTTAGATCACTGGAATTGGTATGACCTAAAAGATTGTTCTATGATTAAACTAGTGGACATTCAAGTCATGTGTGCTATGGGGCCTCCAGGTATGTTTTCTGAGTCTGTGATTAAGATTGAAAATCACTCTGGCTGCATCTAAAAAGCTGGAGAAAGAAAGAGAAATCCCATCGGACAACTTGAGTTACAGTGTTTTGTGTGTATATTGGCTATGTCTGTATGTTGTGACCTAACACAGTGACCACAGTGATCAACACTTGCAGAGTGGTTGCCTTGCTTGAGGTCATTCTCCCCAAACCAAACAACTCTTTCAAATCTTTTTTCTTCCACCTTTTGGGACTTTGCTCCGCATTTCCTGGTCCTGCATTCTAAGGTCCCAGATCCCCTGAGAACCAAGATCCCCCTGGGGAAGCTCATTTTCCTCTGTTTCATTCCTTAAAGTTTCAACAGTATGAAACTTCCCTGCTTCAGAAGTCACCTTTCCTCTACCCCAATGGATTCCCATTTTAGAGGGTCTCTGGATTTAGACAGACCATTGAGGGGAATTTAAGTAGGAAATGGCCAAAAGAATTAACTCTTAGAGATCCTTTATACTTTGCAAGGGAAATTTATAAACTCAAAGAGATCTCTAAGTAGGGGAAATTTTTTATTCTAGAATATCTGAAATAGCTTGATTCACCTAACTGGACATCTTTAACTGTTCTTTCCCTGAACTCAAGCTGGTATTCTATATTTTAAAAAATTCCCTTTCTCAATGTACTGTGTCTTCAGGGAATCTCTCTGGTATTTGCCTCTGAACCCCCTGACCTTTATCTGACCTGTAACGTAGACAGTTTGCTCTGAGTCGTAATTGCTCTCAGCACACTCCCTGGGCCACTTTGAATGCTTTTCTCCCCCTCTTTAAAAAAAAAAAATTCTATTGTTCCTGGATCCCAGACTTTAGTTCTGCTTTGCCTCTCCCTCACCACCTAGCAGTCATTTTTACTAAGTGTCCACCCTCCCTGTCGCTTCAAGGACTGGACAGAGGAGCAGGCTGAATCCATGAGGTGTCTTTTCCTCTTGGACCCCATTTCCTAAAAAGACCACCATTTCTGAGTGTCTCTGGGAGGAAGGGGTGAAGACAGAGCTGAGTATATGATCTCTTACCTTTCCTTCTGTAGCCCTTTCACCACTGCCTTAAACTTGCCAAGGTAAATCAGTGTTTATTATAAGCTTCTAAATACATAGAGATACATAACTGTTTTGGTCTATAGACTACTAGTTATGTACTTTCACACATTATGCATGTTTTCAGAATCAACACAGTATAATGCAGTAATAGAAGCAAAATACAGATTTACCTGGTTTAAAACAAACATAAAACATGAACCTATATATTTTTAAGCAAAATATATAAAGATATTATGCACTTTTAAAACCAATTCTTTACCAAAGATTTCATGACAGAATATCTTTAAAGAGAAAATGCATTCTGTCTATATAGAAAGATGATAATATCAATCAGTTTTGTAAAATGATGTGTTATATTCTGTGTTATTAAAACTTCATATTTGAAAATGTAATCACTATTTTGTGAAAAGAAGATAGTCCTCAAATTTTTAATACTGCAGACAGCCAATGAAGTGTTCATGTGAACCACATAGACTAGTCCTAGAGAAATTTATTTCAAGACGTGGGGGAAGAATGAGGCTGTATGTCAAGGTCATGGTGAATTTCAGCCATGCGGAAAGGACCCTAAATTATGGTCAGTCGGAATCACCAGGGTTATGTTAACATTACACACAATATTATATTAACTTTGTATAATGTTGTGTCTTAATATTGTATTGTAATGAGAATGTTTGACAGTTTACTGCTTTGGGCTATGTATGAGTCATGGAGAAGGTGGCCATTGGCTCTTTCTGTCTGGTCAAATTTCCTTTGGTAAATAGACATGACCAAGATTATATCTAATTAGTTGAACTTATTCAGATCATTCAACTAGAAAACAATACCTTGAGATTGAGGAGAAAACTGTTTTGAGGTCAAGGTTATCCAAGTAATTGATTACTCTTCTCTGTGTGCTGTGAATTTGTCCATCTTTCACGTTGTTTTATGCTGTAAAGTGTAGAGAAAATACTCTGTTATGTACAAGTAACATTGTTAAGGGTTATCCTTTTTAATACTTAGGTGGTGGTCGAAATCCAGTAACTCCTCGATACATGCGACATTTCAATATTATAACAATCAATGAGTTTAGTGATAAATCCATGTTTACAATCTTCTCTAGAATCTTAACCTGGCATTTAAAAACCTGGTAGGTAATTGAAGGTGTGTTTGTTTTTTCATCAGGGGATATAAAAATCTTTGGGGAACATGTCAATACAGGTAGTGCTTCTCAAACTTTTCTAGGAAAGCACCTTTAGATAAGGAAGAAGATAACAGGTAACACTGCTTCCCTCCTTTTCTCCCATCTCCAGGTATGGGAACATAACACAAACGGACTGCAGTATCTTTCTCTTTTTCCTTTATTTGTCTGAAGTCTTGGATTTTAACCTGAAAATCCATACACATTTTGCATTCTGCTGTATAATATGTCCATGTTGGAATGATCGAAAATTTGAATTTTTGCCACGTAGTCCAATTAACGCTGGAAAGATTGCCAGGTTTATCCTGTGACTTTGACACCCTCTAGTAAAACTCTTGAGTTCCCCAGGGGTGTCCATGTCCAGGTTTGAGTATAACCTTGGAACCTGCACCCTGGGGAAATGTTGCCCCCTAGCTCTGGACACTCAGCTCTTCTCCACAAGATACTTAGAGGTTGGGGAGCCAAGTGGACCTGAGTAGTGCAAGTCTTGGCTCCCTGATATGGATATAATTCTCAGGAAATTGTCAGTCCTTGCCCTATCCAGTGATGGTGGAGGAGGAGAGCTGACTCCTTGTCAAGCCAGAAGTGAAATTGACATTTTTTTCAAATGGATATTCTTTCCCCATGTGTTTTTCTACCCTAATCATACCTTTAACCCTTAAAAAAAAAATCCTGGCTCACTATTTATTTTACTTTCCTTTAACTCTCCTTTTTCTTTTTCACTTTTTCCTTGTTTTTTCCTCTGTTTTTATCTTCTTTCCGTTTCTCTGGAAATACCCATTTAATCAGTGTTCTTCAGGGATTCTATCTGTATCCAATTAAGAATGCCAGAGAGTGAAAGAGGTTAGGAAGCATCATCTAGTGGATGCTGGGTTTGAGTTACACAATATGGGTTCCTTGGCTGGCTCTTCTGTCCATTTATTTAAGTAGTTTTAAGTTCATTAAATTGGTCCTGCTTACTCATGGAGTTCCTTTGAACATAAAATAAAATAATGGAGGGTAGCTTTAAAAGAAGTAAAAATTCTATTATTATTATAACAAATGGTAATTTTGTAAGTGAAATCAATTGATTTAATTGTAAGAAAAAATTCATACTAGTCATACTAAATATCATTCATGCATCATAATTCTGTATTTGCTAACATTTTTCCTTTTTTTTACTTAAATTTTTTTTTAAGTTATAAATTTCCAGACGACTTTCTAGATTTGACCACACAAATTGTAAATGGTACGATGACTCTGTATAAAGAAGCAATGAAGAATCTCTTGCCTACTCCAGCTAAGTCTCACTACCTGTTCAATCTCCGAGATTTCTCCCGTGTCATTCAGGGTGTGTGTTTGTCAAGACCAGAAACAGCAGAAACCAAAGAAGTGATTAAACGTCTTTGGGTTCATGAGGTAAATCTCCATGTTACTGAAATATGATTATGCAAGAAACGAAGATTTTACCATGCCAACAACTGGGTAAAAAAGAAATATTCAGCATTACATTATATTATTGAAATGCATTCCACTATTTGGCATTCTGAAGGCCAATGGTCAAAATAATTTCTAAAAATACTTTACACTAATATATTTTATGACATTTAAGATGCTCTATCTCTCATTTTCAGGAATTTCTGTTGATTTATAGGCTGTTTCAATGTAGGTATCATTTTGGGTCTCCTTTAAGTGACTTAATCCTTGTTAGTTTGACTTCAGATAATTTTGAGATGTAACACATTTGTTTTTATAAGAAGTGAATGTATTTATGTTCATTACTTACTTGTAGTAATATTAGGTGCCAAAAGAATGACAGAGTAATCTAGGTTTGAGAGCATAGAAACAATATAAAAATATATTTAAGTTCTTTTTGGGAAGGAATATGTGGATGAACATTTTCTTGTAAAAACTTGTAGAGGAAGGGCAGGAGAGGGGGGAAAAAGAGAGAATACAGAAAATAATGCATCAAAAATAACAGTTCAATATTTTTAAATAGGCAAAGAATATGGGAAAGTGGGAGGAAATTTTTCTCTTTTTAATATGTAAATAATATAGTTACTTTAATTTTAATAATGTAGTTAAGAAGTCTAGAAAATGCAAATATACTGCTATATTAAAACCATGTGTGACACAGACATAAATTTCAAAGGCTTTAAAAAATTTGATCTTTGTGGGATTTTTAGATCTACAGTTTGAATTTCTAGATCCTCACACATTCAAATAGATGCCCAAGTGAAGGTCCATTCCACTCATAAATTTTGGCCACAGCAAGGTGTCTAAAAGTGCTTCTTCAGAGAAGTATTGTATGATCTTCAGATTCCACTGTAGGTCACTTAGCTGCCTAGGTGGAATCCGTATTCTGGGACATGGACACAGACTGTCAGTCTGGTAGGCCACGTGGGTGGTAGAAATGTGCTGAAAGGTGGAGAGAGGCGAAAGGAAAAGATGTTGTCGACTTCACTGAAGGAGCGCATTGCCTAAAACAGCATTTGATCATGGGCCAAATCTTACTCTAGGAAGCATCTCGCATCCTCCACCTTGGGAACTTTGCCCTAGATATTCCTTCTACCTAGGACACCCCTCCCATTAGCCATATGGCTTGCGCACTTACTTCCTCAAGATCTCTTACCACAGAGGCTCATCTTAGACCATCTCTATCCCTATAGCTCCTTATCCCTTATCTCGCTTTATTCTTCATAACACTGTCAGTTGACCCCATCTATACTTTTGCTTACTTATTGTCTGTACTAGAACAGAAGCTTTATGAGAGCAGCAAGTTTCTTTATTCACTGCTTTCCCCAGTGCCTGATACATGACAAGTACTCAAGAAATATTGCTGAACGAGTGCATAAAGGGAGGAAAGAAGGCATCTCACTATTCATAACATCCTTCGTCACTTGGGGTTATAATGCCTTGTGTTCTTCCAATCTTGAGAGCCGTTCCTATTTGCTATCGTATACTTGTGGTATGTACAGTGTTTAGCATTTTTTTTTCAGATCCTGTCCTGCCTCAGATGTCAGATTATTGAGTTTTGACAATGGCTGTTGAGCTCTTTGGACGTTTAATAAGGTTCATAATATATAACTTGTCATTTTTAGTGGCTACTCCTTATTCATCGAATGTCATGAATTTAAGTCCTCAGCGTAAAACCTTAAAGCGGCACCTGACTTCATGGGGGGCAATTCAGAACGAAAGTCCGGCCAAGTCCATAAGACTTTGTATGTGTACCTGTTCCCTGGTTTTTTCAGGCTGCCCCCTGCTCTCATCTTCATTCACCCTTCACCAGCAACACAGTCCTCCTGGCTGTTTTCTGTCGGGAATGCTCTTCCCCCAGGTATTGATCCTCCCGGCTGACTCCCTACTGCCTTTGATCAAATCTCTCCTCCTCCATGAGGCACACCGACCACTGTAATTAATACTACAGCTTCACATCCCACTAGCAGTTCCAGTCTTTCTTGACTTGCTCTATTTTTCTTCTTTCCGTAGCATTTATCAACTTCTAACATGCCATACAATTCATTTGTTATGTTTGCTGTCCATCTCCCTCGGGTAGCATGCAGGCTTCATGAGGGCAGGATTTTTTCCCCTCACTGAATTATCCACAGTTCTGAGCGCAGTGCTAGGCATGTTGTTCTCAACATTTCTAAAACTGTGAAGTGATTGAGCTTAACACTCTAACTTGTGCTTTATTTCTGTTTACTCAAAAAGATTTCACTGCTTTAGGTGTCTTTTTCCTCTGTAGACACTTTTACCAAACTAGAAGACCTAATATAATTTCACTAAATGATTTTCGAGATACAGAACTGGCTTACTATTTACTATTCGTTCCCTTTGGTTTCTCCATTGCTCTCAAATGTTAATGTGCCTATCATCTGGTTTGCTTATTAAATATAGATATTCAAGCACAAACAACTCAAGAAAAAATAAAGTGAGTTTCATCAAAGTTAAAAATTTTCATGCTTCAAAAGACACTGTCTAGAAAGTGAGAAGACAACCCATAGAATGGAAGAAAATAGTTGCAAGTCACGTATCTGATAAGTGTCTGATATCTAGAATACATAAAAACTATTACAAAGCAATAGTAAAAGACAAATAATTTAAAAGTGGAGAAAGGATTTCAATAGACATTTCTCCAAAGGTGGTATACAAATGGCCAATAGGCACATGAAACAATGTTTAACATCATTAGTAATTAGGGAAATACAAATCGAAAGCACAATGAAGTACCCCTAATGCCCAATAGGATGGCTGTAATAAAAACAAAAAAATATTGGATAATAGCATCGCTTGTGGGAATGTAATATGGGGCATCCACTTTGGAAAACGGTTTGTAGTTCCTCAAAATGTTAAACATAGAGTTACCATATGACCCAGAAATCCCACTCCTAGCTATATACCCAAGAGAACTGAAAACATACGTATACACAAAAACTTGTACATGAGTGTTAGCAGAATTACTCATAATAGCCAAAAAGTGGAAACAACTCAAATATGCATTAGTTGATGAATAGACAAACGAAATGTGGTGTGTGTGTGTGCGCACGTGCACGTGTGCGCGCGCACAGTGGAACTCTATTCAGCCCTAAGACGAAATACTGATACATGCCACAACATGGAGGAACCTAGAAAACATTACTCTAAGTGAAATAAGCTCAACACAAAAGGCCACATTATTATATTTTTCCATTTATATGAAATGTCCAGAATAAGCAAATCCATAGTGATAGAAAGTAGATTATTGGTTGCCAGGGGCTGTGGGAGCATGGGCTGGGGATAATAATGGGTGCCTGCTAATGGGTACAGGGTTTCTTTCTTGGGTGATGAAAAAGATCTAGAACTAGATGGTGGTGGTAGTTTCACAACTTTGTGAATGTTCTAAAAACCATTGAATTGTATGCTTTAAAAGATTGAATTTTATGATATTTGAATTACATATAATTAAGACAATTTTTATCAAGACTTTGAGGTAAATAAATTCAAACCACAAATACAATATAAATATGCCAGAAATTACTTCCCCTGCAAAGATTTAGATCTATAATGGAAAATTTTACATGTCAGCTTTTCAAAATATAAGGGGTGGCAATAGAATAATAATTCCCTGTGGGAGAGGGAGGAGGGCAGCTATCAGTAGCAGTGAGAGTGAGGAGCTTGCTAAGGTATTGAGGATGCTCTATATCTTGATCTTGGTAGTGGTTACATGGGTGTATAAGTGTATAAAAATCCCTGGAGGTGTACACTTAAGATTTTTGTACCTTATGTAAGGAAATTTTAAAAAAGAAAAGAAAAGGATCTTCCCAGTCACCATCCTCAAAACTTTTAAGTTAGCAGGTCCAGAGTGGGGCCCTAGATGCAGGTGTGTTGACAGTCTCTAAGAAATACTGTCTTACGTTCTTGATAAATTGCAGCTATTTAATAATATACTTGATTCATGCTTAGGCACTGATGCCCAGTGTGTGAGGTTGTGTTAATTTAGTTTCCTTCTCTTGTAGGAAGGAGGAGGTCTTCAGTATCTCAGTCCAAAGACGTGACTATTTGGCACATGTTGGGAAACTCAATTGTCGCACAGAGGAATAGCTTTTGAATTGGTTGGAGTATGAGGGAGGCTTCAATTATACTGTTTGTGTAGCCACTGCTGTTAGAAAAAGAGATGACACTATTAGTCAACAACAGTGAAAACATTAAAATCATTATTCTTGAACACAATTAGGCTGATTCCAAGCCAGTTTGTAATAATTGTATTTCTCAGTTCTGTAGTGTTTTCACATTGTTGTTTCATGTTTGCCATGCGTCAGTGAAATTTGTAAGGCAGGTATTACTATTTCTGTTTTATAAGGTGAAGAAGCTGGTGCAGACAGGTTTAAAGTTAGAAATTTTGCTGACAAAAGTGTGCATTGCTTGCATCATGTGTGTATTAGTTTGCTAGTGCTGCCATAACAAAAGTACTGCAGACTGAGTGGCTTAAACAACAGAAATGTATTTTCTCATACCTCTGGAGGCCAAAAGTACAAAATCAAGGTGTTGTGAGTGTGGGTTTCTGGTGAAGGCTCTCTTCCTGGCTTGCAGAGGGCCTCCTCCTCACATGACCTTTCTTCTGTGTGGCTGCAGGGAGAGAGCAAGAGCTCTGGTGTCTCTTCCTTTCCTTGTAAGGATACCAGTCCAATAGGATTAGGGCCCCACCCATATGACCTCATTTAACCTTAATTACCTTCTTAATGCACCTCTCTTCAAATACAGTCACATTAAGCGGGTTAAGGCTTCAACATATAAATATTGCAGGGGCTGGGGGGGAGACACAATTTATCCAAAACAGACCGTAACCAAGGGACATTCATACCGCTCTGAGGAAGTAGTTATTTTATGTAACAAGCATGATTAACTTTTTTTTTTTTTTTGCATTCCCACAACATGTGCAGATAAGCAGAGATTTATTTTAGCAGCTTGCCCTCTGCAATTTCTTACAACAATAATAATTGTCCAAGACAAACTTGCCTTCCACCTAAGATATTCCCTCTTTTTCTAGAAAATGTACTTTTATAAAAATAATATCTATTGATATGCCAGTAATTTTCAAACTGTGATCTGGCTGGGAAAAGGAACAGATCATTGCAAGGGAGGTGCAAAACCCTAGATGCCAGTGCCCAGCTCTGTTACCTATATCTGAGTAAGCAGCAAAGGCAGTCACTTACCTTCTCTAGTATTTTTTTCCCTTCTCTAGTCCTTAATGCTCTTTGCATATCTATAATCTGCTTCAGTTCCCCCAGTATACCTTTTTTATTGATAAAGGTATAACTATGTATTATTCTAAATGTATATGGTTAAAATTAATATTTAAAATAAATATTATGAGCCAGTCCTTGTTTGGATATGCTTTTAATAAAACCTGTAGAAATTTCTGGAGAGTACTTTTTGTATTACTTGAAATGAGCACAGAAATAAAACTAAAAAAATAGAAGAATCGGTTTCTAAAGCTGCTTTTTAATGATTATACAGGTCCTTAGAGTGTATTATGATCGCCTTCTGGATAATGCAGACAGAAGTTGGCTTATCAACTACATTCAAGAAATCTTGAAAAAATATATGGGTGAAAATTTTCATGAGCTTTTTCAAAGTTTGGATTTTGATAATGATGGGGTAGTGGAAGAAGATGACTTACGCAGCTTAATGTTTTGTGATTTCCATGATCCCAAGAGAGAGGATACCAACTACAGAGAAGTTGCAGATGTAGATGCTCTCCGGGTGATAGTAGAAGCTCACCTAGAAGAATACAACAATATGAGCAAAAAAACAATGAGCCTTGTCTTATTCCGATTTGCCATAGAGCACATCAGCAGAATTTCTAGGATCCTGAAGCAGCCTCGCAGCCATGCTCTCCTGGTTGGTGTTGGAGGGAGTGGAAGGCAATCTGTCACCAGATTAGCTGCCCACATGGCTGATTCTTCAGTTTTCCAGGTTGAAATCACCAAGGGCTATGGTAATTCTGAGTGGCATGAAGACTTAAAAGTGATCTTAAGGAAATGTGCAGAAGGGGAGATGCAGGGTGTCTTCCTGTTCACAGATACTCAGATTAAAAAAGAGTCATTTCTGGAAGATGTCAACAATCTGCTAAATGCTGGGGAGGTTCCGAATCTCTTTGCATTGGATGAGAAGCAGGAGATATGTGATAAGATGCGTCATTTAGATCGCCAGAGGGATAAAACCAAACAAACCGATGGAAGCCCCATAGCTCTTTTCAACATGTTTATCGATCGCTGCCGCAACCAACTGCATGTTGTCCTGGCCATGAGTCCCATTGGAGATGCATTTCGGATTCGTCTTAGAAAGTTCCCTGCTCTTGTTAACTGCTGCACCATTGACTGGTTTCAGGTATTGTCATGTAAATTTTAGGTAGACTTCTAGAAATATTGAATCTCCATCATCAGCATGACTTATTTTAGAGTCCCTTCTCCAAATTGTAGCTTAGCAGTATTTTCTGATCAATAATAATATATTTTATGAAATTATAATTAAAAAATCTTTACAATAGAAACACCTTTTATTGCTAAGTGTATACAGTCATTGGCATTAATTTATTGTAGAAAATTTTAGGATAGAGTTGTGTATCAG
Organism: Hippopotamus amphibius kiboko; assembly: GCF_030028045.1. Lineage (NCBI taxonomy): Eukaryota > Metazoa > Chordata > Mammalia > Artiodactyla > Hippopotamidae > Hippopotamus > Hippopotamus amphibius. The sequence goes on from NC_080193.1 coordinate 108,196,776, forward strand.
TCAGGTTCCTGACAGGGAACAGAGAGCACCCTGAAGGCCTCACTGAGGAAAGTTGAATGAGGGGACTGTTCATGGAGGTGTAGGCAGGATGAAAGGACTTGAGAGGGATGGTGCGGCAGGAAGTGGTGGAGTGTAGCAAGAAGATGTTATGACAGCTGGGTGAAAAAGGGAATAGGGAGGGAAAAGTGTTACCAGAACTTAGCTGTGGAAGTAGGAATGTCTGACAGGAACAGGAACCCAAAACCTAGAGCTCAGCTTCTGCCAGAAAGGAAGAGGGGTAGAAATGCCTCTACCTTTTTTTTCCCCCACCCTCCAGTCTCTTTCCATTAGCAAACCCAACAGGAAGTCAAAAGGAAGAAAGCCCCAGCGACCACTTTTTCTAGTAAATTTCAGTATCGGGGATTGCAGAGCAGACAAGGTCATGGGGTAGGAAGTTTGTGAGCCATGGCAGAGATCCTGTGAGTGAGATCTAACACATAAGAATTTTTGACCTTGGGGAATTTACGTAGCCCCTTTGTTCCTCCATGCTAAGATTAATTATTTCATGAAAAATGTATTTATTGAACCCTTGCTTTGTAGCAGGTCTTATCCTAAAGCTTGAGATGAATAGGAAAGTGAAATAAGCTAGGCTTCTGCTTTCCTTGAGTTTACTACTTGCAAATTAGTGAAAAACAATTCATCATACAGGGTGGCTTATAGGTTTTTTGAATCAGTGACCTTTAAGAGGTAAGATGAAAGATGAAAGACAAAAAGTGCCAGTTCTGAGAGGGTCTGGTAAGAGAGAATAAATCAGTGAAGACAAGGAGCTACATAGAAGGAATGAACAGGGTGAGGGAAAATCAGGGTGACAAGGGCTCTGAGGGGGAAGTCATAGAGTTGAGGTTGGAAAGGTGGGAAGGGCCAGATCAGGTAGAGATTTACAGGTTGGCTTTGGATTTTATTTTGAATATGCTGGGAAGTCTTTGAATGATTGTGAATTGAGCATGTGAAAAGAGCTAATTTGCAGCTGTATAGAGCACAGAAGCAAGAGACCAGTTGGGACACTATCAGAGAATTCCAGGAATATGGTAACAGAGAGTTTAACTGCGATGGTAGTTGTAGGTATAGAAAGAATAGAAAAGATTTGGAAGCTGTCTTAGGGATGGTACCCATGGAAGCTACTTGTGGGATAGATGTAGGTTTGAGGAAGAGAAGAGGGATCAAGGATGACTTTGGCTTGAGTAACTGGGCTTATGGTAGAGACATTTACTAAATTGGGGAAGACTGCAACTATTTGGGGGGAGATAGGAAATGTGTTTTAGACTTGTTGAATTTGAGATGGTTATGAGAGAAATCAAAGAGGTAGTTCATCTAATTTTGGAGTTTAGGGGAAAGGATAATAACATTTACTTCAGGGAATTGTTGGGAGAATTAAATGAGATAATCATAGTAGAATGCACACAAAGATGGACATTCTATAAATTTAGTTCCTTTTCTCCTCCTTGCTCCTGCAAGACTCATGCCCAATTTCTCTAACCCCTGAACAAACCATGAAGGGTTAATATTACACGCGTTAGCTACTGATTCCCTGTCCTAAGCAGGAAGGTACTTGGGGGAATTCCTCACAAATGTCTGTCCCACCCCATCCCTCATGCTTTCCCCTGCATTTCTACCATCTGTGAAGGACTGCAGTAATAACAGTCTCCTGTCAGTAACTTGGATCCCATGCTAAAGCATTTATCTTAAATTCAGTCCTGGCCTGAAGATGCACTACAGGCAGTTGCCTCCCGTTTCTTGGAAGACATCGAAATGTCAGATGAAATACGAGATGGCTGTATTGAGATGTGTAAAAGCTTCCACACTTCTACTATAGATTTATCGACATCCTTCTATGTTGAACTTCAAAGATACAATTATGTGACTCCTACCTCTTATCTTGAATTAATCTCTACCTTCAAACTGTTGTTGGAAAAGAAAAGAAGGTAAAAATGAAATTTCTTATTTCTAAGTAAGCTGTGGTAGTTTTAAAACATTTGTGTGGACAAGAATGACATAGCAATGATGTGGTAGAGATATATTTTGTATATGTATAGACTGTGAGTTTTGTTAAATCGTGAAATGATTTACTCCACAAACATTTTTAGGGTAGGGAGCAGGGCTTATTCTTTTGTGCAGATGCATTGCCTAGCACATCATAAATGCAGTCATGTTTGTCTAAGGAATGAAGTTGTGCCACTCAGAGCTGTGGTAAGGCCCCAGGATACTTTGACAGTGCTATTAGGTAAACAGCACTAGTAAGTAATTTTTCTTCAATAAGTAATTAGATAATAAGTAAACCTTCTCATTAGTTATTGAACAGCTGAAACCCCCAGAGATAGCCACTCAGTATACATAGCCAGCTTTCCTTCTTCAAGTAAACTCTTATTTGAAAGCATCAATACAGACATCAATAAACGCATATACTACAGAATGTGTCAACGTGAGCTTTTCAGTGTCTTTGAAGTTGACTTATACATGCAGAAAAGTTTATTCAAAAGTTTCTTTGATTCTAAAAAATAATACTTATATATATTATAAAATGTAAAAACAAATTATGAAGTTAGAAATTTAGAAATTTTAATGATCACCTTTAAAGAGGTCTTTGACTAATGAAAGTTATTTAAGCAAATTTTATATTGCATTTATAATTTTTAAGATTTTTATTTCCCTCTTGAAGTCTGATTTAACAAACTAAACTTTCCTAGGTACTTAAACAATTTATAAAATCTAGTGAGTTAAACTTATACATATGGTAAGCCTTAAGTTCTTTTTAGTATTTGACTATTATCTATAAACTTAATGAGATTTTTTTACTTAAAAACACAAATTAACTCTATTGCTCAATTACACAGCTTATATTGGAGTACAAGGCTGATCTCTTAATCTAATCAACAAAGTTCTTTTAAATATTAAAAAATACACTTAAAAGACCAAATGTGCACAGATTCCTTGACAAAAAAATGTTTAATTTTTGCATATTAACTATAGCTCATTCTAAATCTTCTTGTGGCTAACTCACTATCTGAGGCATTTTGAAGTATCTTTTCTCACATTATCCATGCTACCTAGGTACTGGTGGGAAACTCCTCAGCCATATTTACAGTGACTTTTGTAATGCCTTCCACAGTGAGGGTGTCATAGCTTTCCTATTCATCATGGTCCACACCCCACGCTGAATCATACCAACAGTATTTTTTCCATCTACCTAGTGAAATCTGCAAGTCCCACCCAAGGCTGCTATGTGACTTGGCTGAATTTTATTATTTCTTTGGCTGTCAAGATAATTATCTTTCCATGTAGATCTTAGAATCCTTAACCTAATGGAATCTTGCTTTTCTCCCCCCATATTTTCCCATCCAGAAGGATCAAAACCTCTTGGAGAGTCTGATTAATTTGAAGGTATCACTTATCTCTCTGATTGTATGCTCAAAATATTAAAGGCCACTCTAGCTGGAAGAAAGATTGTAAAAATAAGATATAAACTTAGAGAAAGGTTGAACGTAATAGTTTCCTAGGCATTTTTAGATATTCTTGTTGGCCTTTCAACTTTCTACTTTTTAAAAATGTTCTCCTTTACCTCAACTAGAATTCCCTCTCTGTAGTTATTCTTCCCTTAGTAGCTAAAGTCTTCAGATCTCTTTATAGCCAGGTAGTACTCTAACCTAGAAGCAAGTTAGCAGGTTCCCTGCCAGGAAACCAGTGTTTTAGCCAGCCATGCATCATGTGGGATGAACCATGACACTGAAACTGCTTCATGTTGGTGAGAGTGAGACCTTTCCTGTGCTTGCTCCACAAGTGTTCTACTGAAACAGAACTCACAGATGATATGGTATCCTCTACCCAGTCTCCTCAGTTCCAGTTGCTGTAACATGTTTCAGGGAATCAACAAATGACAAAAGTGTAGCTTACTTGTCCTGACTAGTAATATATTTTTTTCCCTATGACAGCCTTTTCAGTTTTCCAGCTCAAGACAGTTAAGCACTCAGTTGAAAAGTGCACTTCCACCTTTAGACAATTATCGGGTTGGTTCATTACTTACTCCAACCTCCTCTTTGAAGAGAATTTCTAAAATGTGTCACCTTTTACTTTGAGACATTATGGCATCTCAAATATTTAAAATGAAACAAATTATAGAGAAGCTTTTTCTCTACTCATAATGTATAATTATCTCTAGAACACATATGAATGCAGATAAAAAAATTTAAAGTCCATTAAAGTATTACATTATTTTGATTCAATTATTATTACCTTACAATAATTTACACCAAAAAAAAGTGTTGAACTTTATTCTCTATTGGCTACTTTTATATTAAATAAAAAATTCCTATTTCAAGATACTTAACATATACTAAAATCATATGCCTCCTTTGGCAACATTCAAAATAATATATTTTGGGCACTGAAGTCTATTTAAAATAACTGATTATAAAAAGATTTTAAGGAACAATAGTGTTGTTGGAATAAACTTCCCAAGGTGACTTCTTATAGAGGCACGTCAGTCATCTTGACATAGGAGTTTCCTTGCCTTGTACTTAGTGTATTTATCTTTTGAATTTGTTATATGCTTAGATATTGTGTCAGGTACTAGAAATACAAAAAAATCCTGACATACTGTTTGCTTTTAATTGAACACATTCTAAAGTTCTAGAGTTTATATTTTTGACAGATTGTTAATATATGTGAAAATCTTTCAAACCACTTTTTTTTTTAAATTTAAGTATACTTGATTTACAATGTTGTGTCAGTTTCAGGTGTTAAGCAAAGTGATTTAGTTTTATATATATATATATATATATATACACACACACAGTTTTTCAGATTCTCTTCCATTATGGGTTATTACAAGATATTGAGTATAGCTGTGTGTGCTATGCAGTAGGTCCACCTCTTTAGTTATGCCACAAAAGGCCTGAAAATATCAAGAACACTCAATCTTTTTCCTTAAAAGAGGAGCTAGAGCCTGCCAGCTAACCTCGTTTTATCTCTTTGCTTTCAGTGAAGTAATGAAAATGAAAAAGAGGTATGAAGTGGGTTTGGATAAACTCGATTCTGCTGCATCTCAAGTAGCCACGATGCAATTCGAATTAGAGGCTCTACATCCTCAATTAAAAGTTGCTAGCAAAGAGGTTGATGAAATGATGATAATCATTGAGAGGGAGTCTGTAGAAGTTGCCAAAACTGAAAAAATAGTGAAAGCGGATGAAACAATAGCAAATGAACAAGCTATGGCTGCCAAAGCCATCAAAGATGAATGTGACGCTGACCTGGCAGGGGCCTTGCCCATATTAGAGTCAGCGCTAGCTGCCCTTGACACTCTCACTGCACAGGTAAGAGCACAGCCATGGGCTTGCTGGGAGACCCATCAGCATAGCTTAACAGAGTACTTAACATTGTGTGCTGCAATCTAGTCTGTCTTTCCAAATTAGTCTCCACATTTAATGCGATTGAGATCATCTTCAAATTGGCAAAAGGATTCCCTCATTCACCTGGAAGAAAAGAAATGCACATGCATGCATAAGACAATTGTGAAAAAGAAGTAAGCTTCCAAATGTTCTAAACACTCACACGACAACTGATATTTCAGGAATTTTGCAGAACAACTTTAATTGACAGGGGCATAACACCCAAGTATATATTTTGATTCTATGTGCACTTTTTTCATATTTAGACACTTGTAGTTGGGATACACCTTATAGTATATACGATAAAGTGGTGTGTTAGTGTTTGCCGGTTGTTTTTTGATACATAATATGGCTTATAATGTTATATTTTATAATAGCCATGTCTTAGCTTTGAAATTTACTAAAAATTAAGGTGTGAAAGGGAACATTTCAATTAAGAAAGATAAAGATGAATTTTAAAAAATAGTGTTGTGAGTCTTGGCTAAACTTTTGGGTGAGGTAAGGGAGAAAGTGTTAGATCCCTTCTTCACACCTTACTCCAAAATAGATTTCAGATTGAAATGTAAATATAAATAGTTATATCACTGTAAAAATAGAAGAAAATGTAGGTCAGATATTAATAATCTTGGAATGTAAACTAGAACCTAGGATTTCTTTGGTAGAAGAAATCAGGGAAAAAAAACACTAAGCAATATTTTTCGTAATATATGTGCTCTGGATGTTCTTTTGTATTTTTCATAAATAGTAAAAATTTTTTAAAGTACCTAAAAACCAAACACATTTTGTTCCATATAAACACAGTGGACAGAAATTTAGAAATGCTCCCCTGAGGAAAATTTTTTTAACCATATGGCAAACGAGATATTAATATGTGTCTCTGTGGAAAGCTCTTACAAATCAATAAGGGAGAAAGAGGAGCTCTAAGATAAGATTGTAAGTGGTATAAAGAAGTACTAATTCACAAAGGAGGAAATGCAAATTGTCAATAAACGTATGAAAATATACCTCATTTGTATTTAAAGAAATACAGATCAAAATAAAATTTCTTTGGCCTGTCAGAATACCTACCAGTGTTGCCAAGGGTGTACATAGTAAAATAGGCACCCTTGTACACTTTCTGGAGGGCAATTTGTCAGTATTTGTCAAAAGCTTCAAAAAATAAAAGACATTAAGACTTTAATTCAATATGGCTATTGTAATAGTAAAAAAGAGAAAAAGGCATAGGTAGGGTATTAGAATTATGGTTCATATCTATACATCGGAAGGCTATCTATGCAGCCATTAAAAATGATGTAAATGTTTACTAACATGAATGGATGTTTGCTACATATTGTTATTGAAATAGAACAGGTTTTAAAACAGCATGTATGGCAGGCATACTATGATTCCATTGGTTAAAATATGGCATATACACTGGTTTATGTGAAAAAGGTAAAGAGGAATATAAAGGAAAACATTTACAGGCGCTAACTATATATAATTGTTTTTGTTTTTTTTAAAGATTTATTTTTTTGTTTATTATTGGCTACGTTGGGTCTTTGTTGCTGTGCACAGGCTTTCTCTAGTTGTGGCGAGCGGGGGCTACTCTTCGTTGCAATGGCTTCTCTTGTTGCAGAGCATGGGCTCTAGGTGCTCGGGCTTCAGTAGTTGCAGCACATGGGCTCAGTAGTTGTGGTACACAGGCTTAGTTGCTCCGTGGCATGTGGGATCTTCCTGGACCAGGGCTCAAACCTGTGTCCCCTGCATTGGCAGGCAGATTCTTAACCACTGTGCCGCAGGGAAGCCCATATATAATTGCTTTATAGGAGACATTCATATGTATAATTTCTCTGTATTTTTCTGTTTGCATCTATAGCTTCTATAATTTTTAAGAAGCAACAAAACTCTTACTTTGTGACAGCCAAACTCTGTCATGTGTTTTTAAGTAGATTTCATGTCATAAGCAACCTCATATAGGGTGTCTTCCCATTACTCGTCTTTGTTTTTAACTTTTCCTTTGGGATAAGCTTCATAACACTTCTTGACACACAATTCTATCACTGTCACCATTTCTACCCAATGAACAATGAGCTTCCATCTTATGGATTAGTTTGAAAATAGGAACCGATTACAAATCATATATAACAATTCTTTTTAATAATAGCGTGTTGTTATTTCAAGGACATTACAGTGGTGAAATCCATGAAGAGTCCTCCCGCTGGTGTCAAGCTTGTTATGGAAGCTATATGCATCCTGAAAGGTATCAAAGCTGACAAAATCCCTGACCCAACAGGTTCAGGGAAAAAAATTGAGGATTTCTGGGGTCCTGCCAAAAGACTTCTTGGTGACATTCGATTTCTACAGTCACTTCATGAATATGACAAGGACAACATTCCTCCAGCTTACATGAATATTATAAGAAAAAATTATATTCCAAATCCAGATTTTGTTCCAGAAAAGATTAGAAATGCTTCCACAGCAGCTGAAGGTCTATGCAAATGGGTCATAGCAATGGATTCGTATGACAAGTAAGTACTGACAAAAAAAACAACAACAACGAGCTGGTGTGTTTTATTTTCAGGTTTGGTCATTTAGATAATATAAAACCTAAGAGGTCCATAGGTGAGAGGCTCCTCAGAAAATCATGTCTAACACCTGCTATGGCGTTTACTGGAGTCAAGACTATACCAGCTAAATAGTGTAATACAAAGATACTTAAGCCTTTTGGACTCAGGAGCCCTTTACATTCTTTAAAATTATTGCAGCCCCCAAAACCCTTTTTATCTACCATATTAGAAATTAAAACTGAGAATTTTTAAAAAATATTTAATTCATTTTTAAAAAGCAGTAAAAACTTTACATGTTTACATAAGTAACTTTTTTTAAAACCACATTTTCAAAAATATTTGTGAGAAAAGTGGTGGTGTTTTATATTTTTGCAAATCTCTACTATGCGCTATCATAGAAGACAGCTGGACTCAAATCTGCTTCTTCATTCAATCTGTTGTGGGATATATTGTTTTGATTGAAGTATATGAAGAAAATGGAGCCTCACACAAATGTTTAGTTGCACAGGGAGGACCTCACGGCGTCTCTGACGGGGAGGGTACATGTCTTGGGCCACATTTTGAAAACTGCCCTTAACATATATTCATTGTTGAGACAAACAGCCTTTTTTGATGATTGTATGAAAAACACTTATACACAAAACAGAGTAAAAAATGTTGGTTATTTCTTCAAAAATAAACTATAACTGGATGTCTTTCAAACTCAATTTGAATCATTGTACATATATATTACATGCTATATATATTTTGGACCATGTATACTATGTTAATGATAAATTTTAATTTAATGTTTTATCATTTATTTAGAAAGATAACATGACTGATTCCATTTTCCTTATAAAAGAGAATTTAGATCCATCCTTTTTCCTACATAGTCCCTTTTGTTACCCACATACATATTTATAAGACAGCTGGTTTTAGTTAGGGGTATATTCTGAAATTTGAAAAAAGTAAAATATAAAGACAGGAGTATCATTCTTAGATGTATTTAGTAAACCTGGAAGAGAAAAAAAAGACTTGGGGAACTGAGGAAGTGGGTGGACACACACAAAGTCATTTTAACTATTTTGAGATGAAAATAAAATAGTAAGATTAACCCACAAAAAGGGTTAATTAAAAATTTTTAAAAATGAAAGAGTAAAATGACATAAATAAAATACCCTTTTTCTCCTCATCATAATGAAGCCTTAACGAGTTAGGTTAGTTTCCACAAACACTGTAATATTTTTATTTATTTATTTATTTATTTATTTATTTATTTAGGTTGTGTTGGGTCTTTGTTGCTGTGCATGGGCTTTCTCTAGTTGCAGAGAGTAGGGGCTACTCTTCGTTACGGTGCATGGGCTTCTCATTGTGGTGGCTCCTCTTGTTGAGCACAGGCTCTAGGTGCGTAGGCTTCAGTAGTTGCAGCATGTGGGCTCAGTATTTGTGGCACACAGGCTTAGTTTGCTGCACGGCATGTAGGATCTTTCCGGACCAGTGACTGAACCCATGTCTCCTGCATTGACATGTGGATTCTTAAGCACTGCGCCACCAGGGAAACCCCAAACACTGTAATATTTTACATGTATATGCTTATTCTCCTTTTCCAAAATCACCGAAATTGACATTGGCAACAATTGAATATTTCATTTTTTGGTAAAAATATTACTTATTTGAAAACATTATGTGTATTTGATTCCTACTTTAATAGTCATGTTTTATGTGCTGGGGTCAGGTTTGACTGATTCTTAAATGAAATATAGAGTATAGAAATTAGTATAGGCTGTACATGAAGTTGTGTTTTGAGTTATAGAAAAGTAAATTCAGTGATGGGAAAGTACACTAGAATATTAAATGTTTATTTAATTTTCCAATTTTACTTTTGGCAGAGTGGCAAAAATAGTAGCTCCCAAAAAGATAAAACTGGCTGCAGCTGAAGGGGAGCTTAAAATTGCCATGGATGGTCTCAGAAAGAAGCAGTCAGCGCTTCGGGAAGTTCAGGACAAGCTGGACAAGCTTCAGGACACACTCGAACTAAATAAACAAAAGAAGGCTGACTTGGAAAACCAGGTATAGAATGATACAAACAAATATGGGCAAATCCTCAATTATCCTAAATGAAACTGATGTTCATGCTGGCACAAACACAGCAATCCTGTTTTCCTCCTGGTCAGGGGTTGGCAAACAGTCAGCCACAGGCCAGATCCACCACTGTCAGTTTTTGTACGACCCACAAGCTAATAATTGTTTTGACGTTTTAAAACGATTACATATTAAATGCTTATATAAGAATCTATATAACATCCTCAATTGTGCCTCTTGGTCCACAAAGCCTAAAATATTTACCTTCTGGCTCTTTACCCCTCAAAAAGAAAAAAATTGTCAATCATCCGTGCTGTAGATTACTAGATTATTGAGCTAGATAATTTAAATCAATCATTGTGAGAAAATAGAGAACCAAAATGTTAAGTGACTTGTTATATAAGAGTTGATAACTGATTCACTTTGCTGTATACCTGAAACTAACACAACATTGTAAATCAACTATACTCCAATAAAAATTATTTTTTAAAAAGTTAATGGCAGAGCTGAGATTAGAACTCAATACCCAGAGCCATACTCTGTCCACTGAAAATGTTTTTAAGATTAAAAATCATTGCTTTAACTTAGTGAAACCATTTGCAAAAGTTTATTGCTAGTCTGATTATGTTCCAGAAAAGAGTCAAAATATTTTATAACAGTCAACATTTATTGAGTGCTTATTATATGCAAGGCACGGTTGTTCTGAGAGTGATGTGTATTATCTCATTGATTCTCACAAAAGTTTTCTGAGGGAGGTAATCTTTTTGAACTATTTTGTAGTAACTAAAGCACAGAAAAATTAAGCAACTTGTTCATAGTCAACCCAGCTTCAAGCTAAGATCCAAACCCAGGCAGGCTGACTCTAATAGCTATGCTCTTTCCCACTGTACTAGACTGCTTCTTTCTGTAGGATGTGTGTAAAAATTCTGTATTTGTACAATATGTGACATTGTGCTAATCTTAAAAATGTGAGCTATTATTAGGCATGGGTTCCAAGTGATCAGTTTTAATATAACTAAAAGATGGGTATGTGGTTGCTCACTGTAAACATTTTTCAACTGTATTTTATGTTTGAAATTATTTTTCATAATGTTGGAAAATTATGGTAATGTAAAATGAATGTATGCATATATGTGTACTAAAAATCTACTTTTGGAAGAGAAATTTTGGCCAAAATATTTTTACTTAGCGGTTTGACTAAAATATTTTTACTTGGCAACTTTGTTATAGTCCAAGACATAATTCAACATTTTACTATTGTTGAAAGAAGAATGGATGAAGAAAGAAACTAGGAAGCAAAAGATATTAAAGGAGGCAAAATTAAAAGAGAAAGGTTTTTATTTAGGAAGTATAAAAAATATTACCAATTACATACCTTCTGCTTTTTTAAACCTATCTTTAGATAAACTGATACAGTATTTTAAATCTTTTAATCTAAAAGCATTTATTCAATATGTGTTAATAGCATAGGAAAAAGTATAAGCCAAATTCTTATTCCAAAATAATCTAAATGTCTCTGCTTTTATCTATTATTTACTTCCTCTGTTCATATAAATTACCTCATTTTGAACTTTAAGATAACCTTTACTTAATCTTGTCATCTTCTAAGAATAATGATGCTAAGTCACTTAAAACTAATCAAAATAATGCAGGTATTCTACTGGAATATTGCTATTGCGTGGGGTTGAAATGGCTTTTCTGAAAGTTTGCCATATTCATAATTATCCTTCCTCTTTGTTTTAAATAACATGCTTAATTATGTATAATCAAACTCAGTTGACAGTCTTACACACAAAGTAGGCCCTCAGCTATTGATTGATGTCCTAATTTAAGGTTAATTGCAAGTATTTGAGTAGGTTGACACAATTTAACAACTTGAAAATTGTGCTTTGTAAGTAAGCATAAATTATTAAAACTTTTAAACATTTAACCTTTAAAATTATCATTAAATCAACTATAAGTTAAATGAGGAGAAAACGTTCATAGAATATTTAAAATAAAATGGATTTAGATTATTAAAATGGAGGGGAAACATCTATATTTGCAAGAGAATGTCCTTTATTACTCAATTAACTTTCAGTGTCGTTTACTGTTATTTCCTTAAGTAGAGCTATTCTTTGCGTTATATGATAAATATCTGTTATGAATTTCACAAATTATATTAAAAGTACACACTATTATGAAAAATATTCTAAAAGGTCATGGACTTTCCGGTCTTCATAGTTAGACATTGCACATTTTTCTTTTAGAGAGTTAAATAAGTAAATTCCAGGCATAAGTTTGTAATGTAAAAATATATCCCTGGGGGTAAAATCTTGCAAAAATGTTAACTTAGTCTACTTGTAGATGTTGATAAAAGTTTACTTTTATTTTTGAGGTTGACCTGTGCAGCAAAAAGCTAGAACGAGCTGAACAGTTGATCGGAGGCCTTGGGGGTGAGAAAACTCGATGGAGCCAAACAGCTCTGGAGCTGGGGCAGCTGTATGTCAACCTGACAGGGGACATCCTCATTTCCTCAGGGGTCGTCGCTTACCTCGGAGCCTTTACATCTAACTATCGACAGGTAGGAATACTCGTGACCTCTAAGGTCTCTTCCTGACCCTCCCGTGACAACCTACATTAATCTTGGGGTTGTTTGTTTGTTTGTCTGTTTGGACTTTTTTGTAAGTATGAGGGAAAAAAATGTTTTCAAGTGATTCCTAGTTGTGTATTCTAATTATTCAGTAAACTAGCTTGGTAGCCAAAAGATACTATATCAAATAATCTTCGAATTGTTTTAGAATTGTTTTAGAAACAAAAAGATCTACTTTGGGACATAATGTGAAATCGTAGGCCCTAATGATAAATTTTCAGTTCTTAAATTTCAGGATTTTTTTTTTTTTGCGGGGGGGCGAGGGGGGGTTGACGGAGAGGGTTGTTGTGTTTAATCAACTACTCTCTATGAATCTTGATAATAAATCATTTCCAAATGACTTCAGAAACGAAAACTTTATGGGCGGAAAAGATGAGCCTACCTAAACCCAACTGATAGGTGGCTTCTTTCCTAAGAAAATAAATACCAGGTTCCCTGCTTCGAATTCCCACTCCTCTGACGGGTTCCGCCTCAGTCTTCTCCTCGGCCCAACTCCTAACCCAACCTGTTCTCGCCGCTTTTTTCTTCCACTTTTCAGTCCCTTTCTCAATGAGACCCAGCACATTCTTCAGCTCTCTTTAGGAATACAACTCAGGACATGGCTCTGTCAAAGCAGGAGGAGAGATTTAGAAAAATTAAAAGAACGAAAAAAAGAAAAAGGCAATGAGGATAAAGAGAAAAGGGAAATTTGAAACATTTGGCAGTAGCTTCTGGAGTCAAGGGAGGAAAGAGTAAATGAAAACCCACTTCTGTGTGGGGCTTTATCATTTTACGAAGAATTTGCTTTGCCCATGGTCTCAATGGAGCTGCACTTGAATTCAGGGCTTTCTCTTAAGTAGGGTTGATTCTTGGTGGCCACTGTTTTGGTTTGTTCACTCGCTTTTAACCAAACTGGTTTAAAATCCTCACATTGATCATGCCTCTGTCTTTAGTCTTTTGGGTTCTGGTAGCCCTTATCCTGGTGTTTGACTTTCATGTTCTTCTCAGTTTTCTGTCTTCATTTGTGTCTGAATGACTGTCTGTGACTATGGCATTGACATCGTGTAGTTCAGATAATTAACATTTAACATGACACTATTTACCTAGTCATAGCTTGTTTGCTTGACAGTTTCAGGGACTGAGGCTTATAAAGATTAAGAAAATTGCTCAGAACCACACAGCTGATTAATGACAGAGCAGAAATGAGACTTGTCACCACCTGAATCCTAATTTAGCCCTCTTTCTACTCTTCTACCTCAACTTGGATCGAGGGAAGAGGTAGCTGCAGAGCCTCCTGCACTCCTCTGTTGGTTCCCAACATACCCTGGGTATCGCACTGGCTCCTGTTGAGTGTTCCAGTGCCATGCTGGAAGTCACCAGCCAGGGCACTCCTCCCAACCCAGCCCTCTCTGACGACTCCTTCCAAAGTACTGCAACTTGCTGACACCCCAGTCACCTGCTTCCACTGGAATGGGGGCTGCCAGTTAGACCACCACACAGATGCTTCAAGAGGCCAGAACTGAGACCTTGAAGTTTACTGACAGAAGCAAAGCAACACTTGGGCTAGACACAAGATCCAAGTGAAGCTCATAGCTCCTTCTGTGAACTCATGTCTATGGTCCCCACCCCTGATTCAAGTAGACACATCATCCCATCCCATCTAAGAAGGTTTGAAGGCAATTGTATCCCTTCCTTGCTTTACTGTAGCAGACTAGGCTTTTACTTGTCTCTAATGTCATCGTTCCTTCCTTTGAATTCATTCTCTGAAAATTGCTCTGTAATCGTCACTTTTATCTATTTCTCCTGGGTCAGGGCAGCTGGCAGTTTATACCCCATCAAAAGTTTCCCATTCGATTCTAAGCACAAGGGTAATAGTGGTGACTTCAGTGCCCTGCCCACATCCCCACCTGGCTTCCTGCGCGTTCACGTCCAACAACCAGCACCTGTGGCTTTTTTGGCAGACTTCCCCTGGGTTCCTAGAACTCACTTTGCCCGGTGCTTGGAGAGCTAAAACTGCCTGGGAATTTACTTCCCTCTGAGGTGGGCCTTATTGAAAGACTGACAGAGGTGAGAGCCTGAAGGTCTGTCTCCCTTCCTTCTGGTTGGAACAAATCCAGGGAATAACTTTACACCCCCTGTAGGATCAAGCTGAAGCCACCTGTGCAGAACTTTGATCCCCCCCCACCTTTTACTGGCTTCTTCCCTGCCCTTATACTGCTTCTCCTAGTATCCCTTTCTTAATAAATCGTTTCACATAAATCTTCATGCTACTGGGAAACCCAAGTAAGACAAATAGCCTTTAAAACAATCTTGATTTTTTTTTCCTAACATCAAAGTCTCTGGATACCAAAAGCCTGTAGTAAGTAGCTAGATTCGAGTCTGAGTAGTTGTCAATTATTCATCAACCCCTTTGTGGAGTTTATGGTACTCCTCATAATAAAATGTAGAAAATTCCAATTCTCCTAGCATAACTGGGCCCACCATATTCGATTGTAATGCCCATGCCAGTCTCCAAAACAAAATCCTACAATGCTGTAAGAACACACAAGCCCTGGAGTTGAATTAATTTGAACTAAGAGACCTTTTCCCTACCAATAATCAAAGTCAAAATTTCTTTGGTGGTGATGGATACTCTCACCAGGATGGCACCCTTAATGGTCAGTTTTCCATTTCCACCATCTATCTTACCATCTGATTACCAGCCAAGGTCCTTGGCTTATATTTTGAGATGCTTGTTCAGAGGTCCGCATGTTCATTTCACTTATTCTGTGCTGCTACACCCTTACAGATGTGTAATTGGGCTGCTTAAATTTCTAAGCCAGAGTTCATGTGTGACAACATACTACACCTGTCAACTATAGATAGCATTCCACGGCAACTACTGCTTTCATTTTCCCTACTTCTTTCCTGTATCACTGGCTATGTTGCCTACATGAGCATCAAGCTATATCTGAGGCCTACCCCCCAAAAGTCTTCAGGGCTCCCCCCAAAAGTCTTCAGGCCAACAAAAAAAATTGAAACATGCCTGTAGGAACTGTGTACTGGGAGGCAGAATCAAACTGGAAATGCTACCTGCCCCCCACCCCCACCCTACATAGCCACACCATCTGTTCCTGGTACCAACAACCAAACAAAACCCAATAAAAAACCCAGATGATAGTTATTAAGTACTCATGAGTGTGCCGTCTTAGCTCAGTTTTGAATCATGATCAACAACTCTGAATTCCCTTTTGTGGGCAATTTGCTAAGCCCTCACCCCAACCATTTCCCCTATCAGCCTCTAATAATCCTGGGTTACAATAGGCACATACCCAACTTCCAGAGTCTCCCAGATATCTAACACCCAGGGATGGCCCCTTCTTTCTAGTGCCTGTGCAACTGTTCAAAAGACCCAGTCCTCGGGAAGCCCTGGAAGCCTAGCTAACTCCACCGCACTCTGCTTGACATTTATAAAGTGCCCCCTACAGTTGCACCTCGCTGTTATCCTATGTCCAGGTGCAGCCTCCTGCGTGGCAGCTTTCTCTCATCTGGAGCTGTGAATAACAAAGAGTTCTGCCTCTCATCTATATGAGTGTCTTTGTGTTATGTCCCATCATCCAAGGAAGCTTTCATCATACCTAAGGTCATATAATTATGAGACAGAAGCCTGGCAGGCAACATCTTAATCAAAATAAAAACATCATCCATAAATGGACAATGTGAAATCAAGTGCCATCGATGGGATGCAATGAGAAGAACACAGTATCATTCCAGTGATATTCCTGCCAAAGATGTATCATATGAATTGACTCATAAGAGAACATCACACAGATACACTTGTGGGGCATTCTACAGAATAACTGGCTAATCAAGGTCATGAAAGTCATCAACTGTCCCCAGACTGTCATAGCCTTTCAACAAACCTAAGGAAATGTCCAATCTACTCAGCAGGAACCCAAGGGAGACTGTGGTACCCACCATACCCTCTCAGCAAGCACCACTTGGCACACACAGCATCCTCAATTGCCCATGGACTGGTATCAGCACCACATATATCCACCTTCTCCTTGCCTCTTCCTATTTTATCTCCCATCATGTCTTTCACTATTTCTGAACCCTTTGATCTGTAACCTCAAACTGGACCTTGATTTCTGATTTTCTGAGTAATAACCTAAGCTTGATGCACCCTTCTGGTTCCTGAGCATCCTAGCAAACTGTGCCCCAGGTGGGGTATCCAAAACTCCAGTATGTGCCCTGATCCTTATTGATGCCTAGTAACCCTGCTGTGGTCCCTCCCCCAGGACATGTGAGAGCCAGACACAAATGTTTTCTGTGTCCCCTAATGGTTTAAACTGGATTTACTTTTATACCACAATATTTTAGTAAGGTGTGCTGATATTTATAATTTAAAGAAAGTATGTAGAAAAATGGTAATCTCCATCAACTTTGTCAAGGGAAGCTTTGGAGTTCGGAGTTCACTAGTAAGTGATCTATCTAAATTTTATCTTAACATTAGATGTAATTTTCATCTGAATACATCGTAGAGCTTCTAAATTATAATTTTACTTAAAAAATATGATGAACACAAATCATTTTTGAGGTAGAGTTTCAAGAATGGTTTGTTGACTCAAAGTGTAATTGAGGCATTTACAAAGTATTCGTTTGGTAACCTCCAGCCTCATTTGTATATCTTTCTGTGTTTGTCTTCAAGAACCAAATCAAGGAGTGGGCAAACTTGTGCAGAGGAAGAGATATCCCCTGCTCCGATGATTATTCCCTCATGAATATCCTGGGAGAAGCAGTGACCATTCGAGCCTGGAATATTGCTGGATTACCTTCTGACTCATTTTCTATCGATAACGGGATCATCATAATGTAAGGAAAATGTTTTTCTCACAGATGATCTCTGTCAGTCAGTGGGTTTATTTATCTGTGCACCTTTTTAACACTTATAGCTAGTGAACTTTAATAGTATTGAAAATTTTATTTAATAAGCTAAATTAAATATGGATAATCCCTTCTCCAATTAATATTGGAATAGTAGAATACTGGAGACAGTAGTGAACAAACTAAAAACCCCAGATGACTTTTGCTTGGTTTTTAATCAGTTTTTAGCAAATAGAACAAAACCGTGTCATAGGTAAGTGAAGTCCAAAATTTTTATTCCCATAAAACACAGGGTTTTGTTATTGTAGGTTAATGAAACATGCAGGTGTAGGTTTGTGGTGGTGATGCCTTAGTCCCTGCTGGGTGTGGGACCACCTTAAATGATATGGATACATTTCTGGGTCCTGAGCTGACTGGGGCTTCTAAAAGAGTGGAACTATTCCTGGGATCTCCTGGTCAGTAGATAAATGCCATGGAGATTGGGCTGGGAGGATACTGGAAGCTCATCCACCCCCACCTTTCCTCCCGGTCTTACCTCCCAGAAGCCAGGGACTTCACTCTGCCCTAGTGTGAGGACGATCATTAATTGTGATATTTTCAAGATCACATTACCACGGGCCTTCTGTCACTGGGCCAGTTTTCTTGGAGGCTTTAGCATGTTAGGAATAGCACAGGTAAACCATCAGTAGGAAACGTTCAGTTCTGTGTTAAACAACTATTTTGAGAAGTTGTTACTTTACTACCGAACAAGTAATTGATATGATAGTACTTAAAGTAAAAATGATTGAGGCATGTAAATTATTTTAAATAGAATTAACCACTACGTGTAAAAAACCAGTTATTAAATTTTTTGCGTGTAATATTTATGAAAATTATTGTACAAATTAAAATTCTGATGAACAAATTTCCTTACTGCCCCACAAATGATCCTAACATATAGATTTTTATGGCATTTATTTACTAAACTATTCTAAAAGGATTTGAATATGTGAAATTTGAATATAACATAAAACACTATAAAATCTGATGAGACCATCTAAGCAAATTAAAGAGGTAGTTACTATTAGGTACTAGAGACAAGCTAATCCTTGCAATTGTGTCCTGAATTAAGCTCATAGCTCTCTAATAACCACGGTAAAAAAGAGAAACTGTGCCACACAATTCTCATTTTTTAATCAAGCAAATAATAGTCAGAAAAACAAACTTTCCCAAGAATTAAACTTACATTTAATTATTTTGTTGATGAGAAAAGATTATCAAGATTTTCTTTTGCAGACTAAAATTAAGCCCTGGGTACTCTGCTCTCATGATCTAAATTAATCCAGAAGAGAAATTATAGAATCTAGATAAATGATAAATATGTACATTAATTTGCAACTAAAACAGATTTTTAAGTGTCTTTTAAGAAGTATAGAATGGCAGCTAGTTTTTTAAATACTTAGCAAGTAGGTGCCAGACAGTTTGCGTGGATGTTTAATGTGAGAATACGTTGACCTATATGGGAGGTTTCTGAAAATTTAGAAGTCTATCTTTTGGAAATCTCATACAGTGTTGGTGAGAATGTACATTGGTGCAGCCACTGTGGAAAATGGTATTGAGATTCCTCAGAAAATTAAGAATAGAACTACCATATCATCCAGCCATTTCACTTCTGGGTATTTATCTGAAGAAAACAGAAACACTAATTAGAAAAGATATGTGCATTCGTATGTTCATCACAGCATTATTTACAATATCCAACATATGGGAGCAACCCAAATGCCCATCAACAGATGAATGGATAAAGATGTGGTGTGTATGTAAGATGAAATACTACTCAGCTGTAAAAAAGATGAAATCTTGCCACTTGTAACAACATGGGTGGACCTTGAGCATATTATACTAAGTGAAATATGTCAGATGGAAAAAGACAAATACTGTATGATTTCGCTCCTATATGAAATATTAAATAAATAGGCAGGTAATAAGCAAAACAAAACAAAACATACATATAGATACAGAGAGCAGAGCAGTAGTTACCAGAGGGGGAAGGGTGTGGTAGGGAGGGTGAAATGGGTAAAGGGGATCAAAGGTATGAAATGAATAGAAACTAAACCTTTGGTGGTGAGCATGCTGTAGAAGTCAAAATATAACATGGTACAAGTAATAATAATAATAAATTTTTATTTTAAAATTTTCAATAGAAAAAGGAAGAAGTCTACCTTTTACTTTTGTCCAGCTGGACCAATTAACTTCAGCCTAAATAATAGTCCAATTTTTTTGTTTTTGTTGTTGTTGCTATTGTTTCCCTCTCAGAAAAAAAAGCTTTGCTCTTCCCAAGCAATTGTGAATATACTTGATCATGTCCCACACAGTAGTAGTTATGCCTTTATTGTTTTATTGTGCAATTTATATACCTTTGTTCTATCTAGTAGGTTCTATAACCTATTCCTATATCTCCACATATTCAGTGGAGGCTAATATGCTTCTTATTTTCTAGCAAATAAGTGTACCTTTTCTTTTGGGTCCAGTCATATTTCAGTATTTCAGCTTTTATGATTCCCAATCTTTCAGTGATTATTTTTCAAGGTGAACTCCCATTTCAGGAGAGATTGAGGTAGAAAATGATTTTAATGAGTCATAACCCCTACGTGTTTGCTATTTGTTTGTAAAAGTGTTGAAGTATTAGAAAGACGTTGTGGTAGCAACCTTACTAAGAAGGATATATTAACATTTTCATTCTTGGCTTTTTTCATCAATGATTTTGATAATTTAATACTGAGAGGTTTCAATAAATAGGTTAAGATGATCATTTTGAAATATCAGGTAAGTATCTTTCTTACTTGCTGGTAAGTTCTTCCTTTCCCAGAGATACTTACTTGATAATGATAATACCTAATATGGACCACTTACTAAGGGCCTGATCCTGTGCTAAATGCTTTTCACATACTTTCTCAGCTGAGGGAGGAGTCAATAGTTTAGGGAACTGGAAGAATATGTAAGATTTGGACAAGTTAGGACACAATTAATTTTTGGAACTACTGATACTTGGAGGTCCTTGGCTAATCAGAATTTCAAGGGCTAGTGATAACATTAAATTTAATTGGATTTTATCTGAACATTTCACAGGGAAAGTATTGGGATTGTTTAACAACTTGGTAAGTAGAGCAGACCTATATCTAATATAACTCTGTCTTTAAGTTTTCATTTCTATAGAAGTCAGGGAAATTAGGTTTATTTCAGCGGCTATAATAACTGAGAGGAACATCTACCTTTCTTTGTCTGTTTTCATCTAATTTTGTGTGTGGGGGGATGTGTGTGTGTAAAGAGGAAAATAGCAAAACTCTTTGAAATTCACCACTGCTATATATCCAAATTCTGTCCTTCCATGCAGACTACAGTGAACGTGTATTATCATGTTAGAAGTTTGTGTTTTTTAAAAAATCCCAAAGAGTGCCATGTATTAATCCTCTCTAGACAATAACAAAAGAACAAGCACTATCAAATTTGGAGTGATGGAGACTATAAAAATTCAGTTTCCATATGGGAACCACTGGGTTTAAAGCATTTCTGGATTCAAGAATATTTGATGGAGAAAGTAAGAGAGAAGATTGTGTAGAGAAAACATTCTTTGTCAAAAAATGATGCCAAATCATGGTGGAGAGTACGTAAACAGTAAATATAGTACTTGTTCATTTCAAATTCAGGAATTATATACATCCCAAAAGTGAAGCTGTTGAAACCAGCGTATGTTACACATAGCTCCCCACAATAACTGTTGTTATATATATATTTATATATATAGCCAGTACATTCTCACCCTCATACTTACAGGACATTCAAGTTATCTATTAATTCTCAAGTGAGTTTTGGTAGTTTGTCATTGAAGAAATTGGTCCATTTCACCTAAGTTGTGAAATTTATGGGCATAGGGTTGTTTGTAGTATTCCCTTAACATCCTTTTAATGTCTGCAGGGTCTGTGATAATCTTCTCTATCCTTCCTGATATTGATAATTTGTACCTTCTTTATTTAGCTAGAGTTTGATAAATTTTGTTGATCCTATCTAAGAACAAGCCTTTCATTGCTTTTCTCACTTTTTTTTTGTTTTCAGTTTTATCAGTTTCTCGTTTAATATTTATTCTTTTCTTTTGCTTGCTTTTGACCTAAATTTCTCTTCTTTTTCTGATTTCATAAGATGGAAGCTTAGGTTACCGATTTTAGATTTTTCTTCTTTTCTAATCTATGCATTTAATGCTATGTATTTTCCATTAAGCACTGTTTTAGCTGCATAGTACACATTTTGATATAGTGTATTTTTATTTTCATTTCCTTTAAAATGTTTTCTAATTTCTCCTGAAACTTTTCTTTGAACCATAGGTTATTTTTAAAATGTATTGTTTAATTTCCTCATACTTGAGAATTGTTAAGGTTTCTTTTTGTTTTTTTGCTTTTTAACTTAATTCCATTATGTTCAGAGAGCATACATTATCTAATTCCAATTGCTTTAAATTTATTACAGTTTGTTATATGGCATAAATATGGTCTATGTGAATGTTCCATGTGGACTTGAAAAAAAATGTATTATTGGATGGAGAGTTCTTTAAATTTCAGTTGAGTTATTTGAGAGTGTTGTTCACATCTTTCATATCCTTGCTAATATTCAGTTTACTGGTTATTTCTTCATTTCTATCAATTTTACCTTCCTGTATGTTCGAGCTCACTTGTTGGGTGCGTACACATTTAAGATTATTATGTATTATTGATGAATTGACCCTTTTATCATTATATATTATCCCTCTTCATCACTGATAATTTTTCTTGTTCTGAAGTCTCCTTTTTTCTGATTACTGTAGCCAGTCAAAAGCTTTCTTTTGATTAGTGTTTGCCTGGTATGTCATTTACTTTTAATATAAACATGTTGTTATATTTGAAGTGGGTACCTTATAGATAGCATACAGTTAGCCCTTGTATTTTTCTAGTCTGACAATCTGTCTCCTTCAGTTAGTAAATTTAGACAACTTTATACTTGATGTGGTTGATATCACTGAAATCAGATCTAACATTTTATTATTTTTCTGTTTTTACATCTAATTTTTGTTGCTCTGTTCCCCATTTCTTATTCTTTTAGATTATTTGAATAATCACCGTTTTTAGTATCTCATTTTAACTTATCTATTTTTACTATAATACTTTGCATTATTTTTTAGTGCAAAATTTCACAGTCTTCCTAGAGATATTTTACCACTTCAGTGAAAATGTAGAAGCCTTGTAACTGTACAAGTCCCCTATACCCTCCCCTGATTATGTTATCAGTCATATATATAATGTCTGCATCCATTGAAACTCTGCCCCCCCCCCCCACACAATGTTGATGTTTTGTCTCAGTATTCAAATATATTTTCAAGAACTTAAGAGAGGGAAAATAGCCTATTACATTTACCATTTTTTGCTCTTCTTTTATTTCTAAAATTCACTGTGGCATCATTTCCCTTAAGGGTGAAGAACTTTAGCATCTGTTTAGAACAGATCTGCTGGCACATAATTTTGAGAATATCTTTATTTTGCCTTTATTCTTAAAGGATATTTTTGGTGGACATGGAATGCTGGGTTGACAGTTCTTTTCTTTCAACACTTTAAATATGTTCTACTGTGTTCTGGCTCCATAATTTCTGATGTAAAATCTGCAGTCTTTTGGATAATTGTCATCCAAATGTAATATATCATTTTTTTCTGCTGCTTTTTAAAAAACATTTTTTCAGATCCTTGGTTTTCAGCAGTTTGATTATAATGAGGCTGGGTGTGGGTGGGAGCTTTTTGTTTTTTGGTTTTTTAGTTTCTCCTTTTGAGGATTGAGTTTTGTGAAGTTGTAAATTTATGTGTTTCACTGAGTTTGGGAAAGTTTCAACCATTTTTCAAGTGTGTTTTCTACATCAGTCTCTTTCTCCTTCCTTCTGGGCCCCAATGACATGAACGTTAAACCTTTTAATATTTTCTCACAGGTCTTAGAGACCCTGTTCTTTCTTTTCCAACCCTTTTTTCTCTTTATTATTCAAATTGGATCATTTTTATTCATGGATCATCAAGTTCACTGTTTCCTCTGTTGTCCCTTTTCTGCTATTGAGTTCTTACAGTGAAATTTTAATTTTAGATATTGTATTTTTCAGTTCTAAAATGTTCATTTTGTTCTTATACTTTCTATTTATATGCTGAGAATACCTTTTTCATTTATTTTAAAAAATATTCACCTTTAGCAAATGAAGTGTTGTTATAATAACTGCTTTAAAGGTTTTTTTCTGCTAATTCCAACACCTTACTTTTTCTTTGAGAATTAGTCACATTATGGTTCTCTGTATACCAAGTAATTTTGGATTGAATCCTGTAAGAGCAGCCTGCACATATTATGACATCGCTCAGACTCTGTGTACAACAGAGGCCACTTTTCTCAGCTCTTCTCTACAGAGAGATGGATTTTCACTCAGTGTTTTAGGTCACTGCATCACCACTGCTCTGCTATGGTAATACAGTTCTGTGGCTGGGTTGACCTGGGGTTAGAGACAGAAGAGAGAACAGAGAAATCCCCCCATTGCTCTCTGGCTCACACATATCATTTTCTCAGTCTTCTAGTTTGAGTTTTTGCTACCTGTGCCTGCTGCATAATTCCCCTCATTGGGCCTGTTCTCAAACCAAAGCCAGAAGATAAAGAGAAAAGACACACACACACACACACAAGAAAGTCACCACCACCTTATTGGTTATTCTTCAAGTTTTAACTTTTTTCCCATTCACTTCTTATTACTTACTTTTTAGAATCTGCAAGTAGTTGATTTTTGTATTTTATCCTAAAGTTTTCATTGTAATCAGTGACAGAGATAGGCTGTAATGGACTTCATCCATCTTGGTCAACACCAGAAGTCCTTTCTCTGATTTTGAGATGGTGTTCTTCGGACAAATATTCTCCATGTGAGGATAATCTGTCATAAAGTGTCCATTTTTAGAATGAGTTAACTTGTATGGTGCTTGTCAGATGTTTTTTTGCTGTTTCCACTTCAGTGGATTATCATGTGCAAACTTTATTTGATCTAGGAAAAGAGGATAAAGAAGAATCAGCAACTAA
The DNA here is from genome assembly GCF_030028045.1 of Hippopotamus amphibius kiboko. Classification (NCBI taxonomy): domain Eukaryota; kingdom Metazoa; phylum Chordata; class Mammalia; order Artiodactyla; family Hippopotamidae; genus Hippopotamus; species Hippopotamus amphibius. The sequence goes on from NC_080193.1 coordinate 108,221,378, forward strand.
ATTGTATATTTCCTCAAAGAATACACAATTTAGTTGGGTGATGCAGCTAATAAATTATATAATTACCACAATAGAATATTATCATTATATGAAAGTACCATAAACATAATGTGGATGGGTGGCTAAAGAAGTTCAGTGAGAAGAGAGATCAAGACAGGCTTTGCGGACTGCAAAGCATTTGAGTTGACTTTGAAACATAAGTAGTACTTGAACATTAAAGGATGGGGGAGAAGTGCATTTTGGACAAAGAAACAGCATGAACATGGGTATTGTGGCTAAAAAAATGTGGAAGCAACAGAAGGAAGAGTGAGTCATTTCATTTTCTTTAGGGAAGCATAAATGCTGTCTAACGCTCACATAATCCTCCAACCTTAAAAATATTTCCAAAATGTAACATAATGAAACTTTTACATGTAAGTTTTGTTTCTAATTTCCCTCTTACTTCCTTTAGTTTCCTATGGATATGATTCCCTTTTTATTAGTTGGTTGCATCTAAGATATTGTACGACTCTTTTGGTCTCATTTCTTCCTAAAAATAATTAATATTATAAAATGAATTCTGTCCCTTCCCCACCCCCTATAAAATCATATGTCAAAGATATAACGCACTATGTGATTCTATCTGGAGACAGGGCCTTCAAGGAGGTAATTAAGTTTAAATGAGGTCATAAGGATAGAGCCCTCATCCAATAGGTCTGGTGTCCTTATAAGAAGAGGAAGATACACAAGGGATGTGCATACAGAGGAAAGGCCACTTGAGGACACAGCAAGAGGGCTGTGTTGTCTGCAAGCCAAGGAGAGAGACAGATGCTGGCACCTTGATCTTGAACTTTCAGCCTCCAGAGTTGTTAGAAAACAAATTTCTGTTGTTTGACAGTCTGTTGTAGTTTGTTATGGCAGCCCAATGTGACTAATACATTATATAATGCTGATATTAGAGGACTGTGGTTTCTTCCATTTGGGACAAATTATCCAATGAAATACTAAATTGTGTTATAATGAGATGGAATTGAATATGTTATCCTGATTCATCCCTAGCTTTTTTTTTTTTTTCCCTAATCACCTTTTATTTTCTCCTCCTGCTCTTCTGATGCTCTGTGCATTTGCTGTGCTCACTTTTGGAAGAGTGTGACAGTATCTTTAGGAAACTGGCCAAATTACAACTTGTGTTTACTAAAACTTATAAAAGAAAAAGAACAGTAATCCTAATGCTGATTACATTTCACAGGAGATAGAAAGCTCTATGGTTGGATACCAGGTTGTGATGGCAGATACTGGTTAATTCTTTGTGACCCAGTACCACCCTGGACAGTAAACTGCACACTTTGTGGTGGTTCACTACTCTTGTTCTTGTCCTAAAAGTGAGACGTGAGTGAGAATAAAGCAATCAGTATGAGCTCTCTCATAGTGCAAAAACCCTGTTTCATAGAGTATATTTCTGTCCTTAGGAAGCTCACAGACTCTAGGCAAGTATGTCATGAACTACATATGTGACATTAAATATACAACTGTTTGAAACAATTACTGGGTCAACAATTGTGTTAACACTTAAGGGTTGATGGCTATTATAAAGATTAGATGATATAAAATTTTGCTTCTCACCTTTTTTTTTAGACCATTGTATCTTTAATGGCCTAGATTTCAAAGAGAGATATGATGTCTCCATCCTTTCTCTTTCCCTCTTGTGCAAATTACAGCAGATAGAAGTTGAGGAAATGAAGTGGATTGCCCAAGGACGCAAGAGTAATTAATGGCAGGGCCTAGTGAAGAACTGGAGTTTCCTGATTTCTAGTACTCTTGCTGGTTATCATTGTGACTTAATTAGCAAGAGCAGCAAACATTTTCAAAAATATAATTTAACATTTAGAGAATTGTAATTTTCCAAAAGGAGTAAAAGAGCTTGTGTTAAGTTTGCCAGATGGCTTTTATAGATGCCGTTCTAGTAGCCTGCTCAATTTAAATGTCTCTGCTTCAAGAACACAGTTTCTCAAAACAAGTTTAAAAGTAAAATAATACTATAAAGTATAAACTGTAAGAAAGTGATGCATACATCTTTGAATAGCATAGAGACAAATCATGGCTTGAGCAACATTGTCTGTCTTTCCCTTTTAGGAACGCAAGAAGATGGCCTCTGATGATAGATCCTCAAGGTCAGGCTAATAAATGGATCAAGAACATGGAAAAAACCAATAGTCTTCACCTAATTAAATTAAGTGACCCTGACTATGTCAGAACTCTGGAAAATTGCATCCAGTTTGGTACCCCTGGTATGTAGTTGAATAACAAGCATACATTACAGAAATTCCCAGAGAAGGCACAATTAACCCAAAATGATGTTTGTGTCAGACTCATCTTAAATAATTACTTTGTTAGTATCTTTTGTTATTTATTGATAATGAGTCAGGTGAGAACTTTAGAGATTATAGTTCTAGCAGGTTAGGATGCTTTGTCTCAAAATTCATTTGGGATACATCTTCTAACTCAGCTGTTTTAATTTTTGTCTGTCTTTGCCATTCTATAGTTCTCATTATAGCTCCATTTCTGCAATTAAAAGGGCCACTCGATATGCCAAAAGTATTTTAACACAACATTAGTACAACTACCTCTTTATTCTTCTCGCAACTTATCCTACAAAAGTGGCAGAGAAGTGAGTACCCATTTTACATGGCCAACTATTATCTGCCGTTTACAATGGAGAGATTAAAAACATGACATGAATTTTTCTATGAAGCTCTGTGCACAGGTCACATTCGTCAAAACAAAACCCAGAATATTTATGATTTGATTAAGCTGGGGTTATTAGTCACATTTTAAATCCATGTTACCTATCAAATTTTGACTATTTACTTGACCAAGTAAATTGCCAACATTATGAAAGGACAACATATTTAGCCCCAGGACAAGTTTAGCAAATCCCAGTTGCTAATAACCAGTGTCACATGGAAGAATCAAAAGAGATATACCAAACAGACTTACAGTTTATTTTTGCGCATTAGTAATGAGTTAGCCTTTAAAATATTAATTACAATTTTAGGCTTGGTTTGGGTAAGCATGAAATGAAGAAAATCTAAGTCTACCTACAAAATGTTGTGTTTATATATATGAACACGCAGACACACACACAAATACTTTTCATTCATCCAACAGGTGTTCTTGGAGTATAGTGTAATGTATGTAGTTACCAAAAAAGGGACAGCTTGATCTCTACTATCAAATATCTTGCCTGTTTAATGGGCAGAATCAGACAATATATATAACTGTTATAAAAACAGAAAGTGGACATACTTTACTAACCCTTGTTAGGAGCACTGTGGACTTCTGGAATCAGAGTACCTGCCTCTGTTACTCAGTACTTGCTTCAGTGACCTTTCTGAGACTCAGTTTCCCCATCTATATTTTGACCATATAGTGTGAGGAAGAAATGAGTTACTATACTTTGGGTGCTTACAACAGTGTCTGATAAGCTCAATTTATATTAATTTTTTATTTGGGGAGTTACTATGTGGCTTATGTATATTATCTTAATTATATTAGAATCATATGTAATTATTTTATATAAGAAAGGCACAGATGGTGAACTATGAGAATTTAGAGCTATCAGGGATGATTTCTTTTTTAAAAAATTTTATTGGAGTATAGTTGATTTACAATGTTGTGTTAGTTTCAGGTGTACAGAAATAGAATCAGTTATACATATATATACACATCCATTCTCTTTCTGATTCTAGTCCCACATAGATTATTACAGAAAATTGAGTAGAGTTCCCTGTGCTATACAATAGGTCCATGTTAGTTACCTATTTTATATATAGTAGTGTGTGTATGTTAATTCCAATCTCCTAATTTATCACTTCCCCCCCACATTTCCCCTTTGGTAACCATTAAGGTTGTTTTGTATGTCTGTGAGTCTTTCTGTTTTGTAAAAAAGCTCATTTGTATTATTTTTTATTAGATTCCATGTGTAAGTGATATCATGATATTTGTCTTTCTCTGTCTGACTTACTTCACTTAGTATGATATCTCTAGGTATCCATGTTGCTGCAAATGGCATTATTTCATTCTTTTTTATGACTGATTAATATTCCATTGTATATATGTACCACATCTTCTTTATCCATTCCTCTGTCGATAGACATTTGGGTTGCTTCTATGTCTTGGCTATTGTAAATAGTTCTGTAATGAACATCAGGGTGCATGTATCTTTTTGAATTATGGTTTTCTTCAGATATATGCCCAGGAGTGGGATTGCTGGATCATATGGTAGCTATGTATTTAGTTTTTTAAGGAACCTCCCTACTGTTCTTCATGAGAGAAGATTTCTTGAAGGAATTGGCACCTTAGATACTTTAAGTAATTAAAATTACTTAATTTAACTTAAATATTCAAGTATTTTTTGACACAGTAAAAGCAATGAATAATTGAGCATCTACCATGTGCATGATATTTTGAAGATTTCTGTGATCACAGTCACATGTATTGATGTTAGCGCTGCGTCATTTGAGAGAGGAAAGGGCCATACAGACAATCTGTCTGGTGCTTTTCAAACCATGGGTTACAAGTGTGGGAGAGAGAACCAGCTTCGTGGGTCATGACCAGCATTTTTAAATGAAACACAATGGTTTAGAACATATTAAGCTGCATAGCATGGAGTATAGGTAAGCATTATTTCATGAAGTTTTAAAAGTTTTATGCCTCTGTGTGTATGAGATCAAGATTTAAAATGTATTTCTTACTTGGAATTGTGGCCATAAATATCTGAAATCCAGTAGTAATTCTAATAACCACTACATTTTATTAACAAGGTAAGTAAGGTGACTGAGAATGTTAGTTATGCGGCTTGACTAAGCCTGTGTCTGTAGTTAAGGGGGGTGTTAAAACTAGTCCCCAAGTCTTCTGCCTTTGTCCAGTGCTTACTGTTCCACAGTTGTTTTAAGCTACTTTTTGGAATGAAATGCTTTAAAAATGGGTAATGAGGCCGTCGCAGCCACCGCCTGGCCCCCCGGGACCCTCCACCCCACCGCCCCCGCCCAGCCTGCCACGCCATGCCGCCGGAGAAAACCTTCAAACAGGGCCGAACCTTCGAACAAAGAGTAGATGTCCAACTTATCGGAGAGCAGCATCCTACCAAAATCCCAGTAATAGAACGATACAAAGGTGAGAAGCAGCTTCTGGTCCTGGATAAAACAAAGTTCCTGGTGCCTGATCACGTCAACATGAGTGAGTTCATCAAGATAATTAGAAGGCGCTTACAGCTTAACGCTAATCAAGCCTTCTTCCTGCTAGCGAATGGACATAGCATGGTGAGTGTGTCCACGCCGATTTGTGAAGTGTATGAAAGTGAGAAGGATGAAGATGGATTCCTGTATATGGTATATGCCTCTCAGGAGATTTTTGGAATGAAATTATCTGTGTAAGACTTTAAAAAAAAAAAAAAAGCATCTATTCTAGAATTTTTTAAACCCTATTTACCAAGGAATAAAAAAGGGATGTTACCAACTGATTGATCAGTTCATCTAATCACAGATCATCAAAACAGTAGTGTTCCTGCCTTAGGAGTTTTAGGAAGTTGTTTTTTGGGACTTCAAGCAGAAAAACTGAGCTCCAAATGAGCACATTCAGCTTTGGGAAACTTTATTCCTTTATTATTTAACCTAGGCTGTCTTGTTTTCAAATTTAGAAGTTTAAAAATAAAATACTTTGCATTCTAAGTTGCCAATAAAATAGACCTTCAAGTTATTTTAATATTTTTTTTCCCCAAAAGGAACTTGCAGTTTGAGCATTCACAGAGACATTGTCTTCTCTTTAGGTTCACAGAAGTGTTTCTACTCACCTAGAGAAATCTTTAAGAGGCTCTTTAGGCCTAAGTTGTCAGGCATAGCCACCCCACCCCACCCCCAATGCATTTGCCCTAATAGTTGGCAAAAAGCGGGGTGGATGTGGGTGTATAGGAAATAAGAGAACAGACCTATTGTCCAGGGTTCCTGATTGCTAATAAGTATATTTCAAGACAGTGCTCTTGTTATGAAGTTTTCATTTGGTTTGTTCTCTAGACAGCAGTAACACAGAAAAACAGCACTGCTCAACAGGAACCTTGAATAACGTATAGTTTTGGCCAAGTTTCTCAAAAGGCCTAGAGAAAGAATGACATGTTTTTGTTTTGAATATTCTCTTAAGAGCTCAAAATAGTGCCTGCTTTGGCAAATAAACAAGCAGTTACATGGGTTTCATTCTTTGGGACAAAGGTAGAATGCTACAGGATACTGAAATTAAAAGCATTAAAATTCAGATACACTTCCTCTACCTTTTGGCTTAAAGCTGTAGATGGTCCATGTTTTATGTTAAGTATGTGACTAATGTATGTGACTAATATATTTTATTAAAAAGCATTTTTAAGAGTGTTTCAGTTCACTGTTAGGTCATGCAGTCATCAGAATTCCCCCACTCCATGTGCATGTCAGTTTTGAAAATAGCAAAAGGAAACACAGATTAATGTCAAACAGTAAACATTTTCAAAGTCCAACTAGAATAAGTAACCAGTGCTTCCGACTACCTGCATGGGGTTCACTATGTACTATTTTTGTGAGAGCTGTCACAGAAGGATCACAGACCTATTTGAGACTGTATGTGTAGCAGGTCACCATTTACCCTTGTGTGTTTAGATGTGTGTGGAAAACTTGTATCTGTTAGTGGCAGTTATTTACTGTAATTGAGGAAGAAAAAGCAATATTACTGCATATGGGCCCTCAACCCCTATCAACTACTCTTCCTGATGCATGCATCTGTCCACCTGGCTAACTGTTACTATGTATATTTTTACATTATGTAAATTCTTAATTAGCCTGTCTTGTTTAGATTATATACATCATTATATCTGACATTCTTGTAACTACTGTGTGATCAATAAGATTCCTATAAGAAACTCTGCTTTTTAAAGACAAAAATACCATACTGAGAGGGGTGACTTATAATCCCACATTAGCGGGTAGTTACTCTATTTATAGGATCTTTAAAACAAATCCGTTTTTAATGGACTAAGGTGAATAAAGGCACAATTAAAAACTGTAAAAAAAAATGGGTAATGATTATTCACAATGCCTTCTAACATTAATCATCAGAGAGAAATGAAAAATTTTAAATCTATTATAAGAAGAGAAACAGATTTTGTAACTATTTTTATATTTAACCTTTAAGGAAAAGAATCAGTTACTGTTATAGCTTTAAAAGGTAAGCAGTTAAATACTCTTCCATTTAAGAAGTTCTCTTTAGATTTTGACCTGTCCCCGGACAGTGGCTTCTGATCTCTCACCCCTGGCAGGCAGCCTGGGTAGAGAAGGCAGAGGTGTCACCTTCACCTACCTGCCTCTGCTTCAACCAGAGCAGGCCTCCTGTTTTTTGGTGTTTATGTTGAGGATTTTTAAGATAAAATCCTCTTTGAAAAAAAGTATCCTGCTGTTTAAAAAAAAAAAGTTTGAAAGCCAGTGTTCTAGAAAATAAAGGTACATCTAGCTACACCAATGGAAAAGGTGTGCATTGGGTGTTATTCATGTTAATATTGCTGGTAAGTGAATTTGTTCACACCCCAATAAAGCTGGAAAAATAAAAGAATTTTTTTTTAATTTTTAAAAAGAAATCAACGTGTATAGAGGAGCTTTTAATGGCTTTCCATTAACTCTATTAAAAACAATTCTTTGCATTTACAGCAAAATCTAACATTATCTGAGCCTTCCTTATTTTTATCTTAGCTCCTAGCACTTTCTTTTCTTCCGCCTTTGGATATAACAGATCAGGGAGGCAAAACGACTTCTGGTTCAATGTTTCTTTCATTTGCTCATTTCTTTTATCCATTCACCTAACAAATATTTATTTTGCAACTAGCCTGTGCCACTGAAAACACAGCATGCACAGACTTGGTCTTTGCTGTCTTGGATCTTACTGATTTGAAAGAAGAGACAGAGATTACACATGGGATGAAGATTAGATGGGAGTACAGGGTATATGGGAGCAGGCACTGCATATAACAACATAGCACTGTTTCACATCTCTTAGCTTTCCTCTGTGCTCTTCCAGCTATTTGGTGAGTTCCTTAAAATTTCATCCTTTAAGATGCAACTCAAACACCTTTTTCTGTGACATCTCTCTTGACCTCTCCAATGAAGTGCCAATACTGAAGCTTTTACAGATTTCTACGGTTGCCCCTATTAATGTGTCTATAACTGTTTCTCTACTCCAGCTCTTTGAGGATACCCAGTAGGTGCCCAGTAATTGATTAATCTACTTTGAATACACTGTGCTGCACAACTGAACATATTATGCAGATTTTTTCCTATTAATTTGAAGTCTCACATAGGATAATGTAGATAATTCATAATAAAGAAAACGTGATAGGACTTCCTAGGTGGCACAGTGGTTAAGAATCCACCTGCCGAGATCTCGGGTGTAAAGAGATACAAGCGTTTAGTATTCGATCTGCCGCTCCCTTCCAGGAAAAAAAATGGCCCTGTATCTTTTAGATTCCTTCAAATAAGCATTATAGAGGAAAAAAAGATGGCGGCGAAGTAGAGAGACGTGGAGTGCATCCCTCTCCACAGATGCATTGGGAATGCACGGAAGGACGCAGTCATTCCCACAGAGAACCAGCTGAACACCAGCAGACGGCCTCGGACACCGGAAAGGGCTGCGGAGAACCTGACATAGCCGACTGAATATTCGTCTAATCCAATACTTGGACATTAGTCTGAGGCTTGGACAGTCTTCTATAAACACCTCTATCACCAGGACAAGCAACCCCAAAAGCTTGGACAACCATGAGGAAACAAAGAAACACCATGCAGGCAAAGGAGCAGGAAAAAAACCCACAAGACCAAATCAATGAGGAGGAAATAGGAAAAATGCCTGAAAAAGAATTTAGAGTAATGATAGTAAAAATGATACAAAATCTCGATAACAAATTAGAGAAAGTACAAGAAACAGTTCATAAGAACTCAGAAAAACAAACAGCAATGGATAACAAAATAACTGAAATTAAAAATACTCTAGATGCTCTAACCAGCAGAATGACTGAGGCAGAAGAACGAATAAGTGAGTTGGAAGATAGAATGGAAGAAATAAACGCCACAGAGCAGGAAAAAGATAAAAAAATAAAAAGACTAGAAGACAGCCTCAGAGACCTCAGTGATAACCTTAAACGTACCAACATTCGAATTATAGGCATCCCAGAAGAAGAAGAAAACAAGAAAGGGTCTGTGAAAATATTTGAAGAGGTTCTAGTGGAAAACTTCCCCAACATGGGAAAGGAAATAATGAACCAAGTCCAAGAAGCACAGAGAGTCCCATACAGAATAAACCCAAGGAGAAATACACCAAGACACATATTAATCAAACTAACGACAATTCAACACAAAGAAAAAATATTAAAAGCAGCAAGAGAAAAGCAACAAACAACATATAAGGGAAAACCCATCAGGATAACAGCTGACCTTTCTACAGAAACTCTGCAGGCCAGAAGGGAATGGCAGGATATACTGAAAGTCCTGAAAGAGAGAAACCTACAGCCAAGAATACTTTACCCAGCAAGAATCTCATTCAGATTTGAGGGAGAAATCAAAAGCTTTCCAGACAAGCAAAAGTTAAGAGAATTCAGCACCACCAAACCAGCCTTACAACAAGTGCTAAAGGAACTTCTCTAAGTAGGAAACACAAGAAAAGGAAAACACCTACAAATACAAACCCAAAACAATTAAGAAAATGGTCATTGGAACACACATGTCAATAATCACTTTAAATGTCAATGGATTAAATGCTCCAACCAAAAGACACAGACTGGCTGAATGGATCCAAAAACAAGACCCTTCTATATGCTGCCTACAAGAAACCCACTTCAGACCAAGGGATACATATAGACTGAAAGTGAAGGGATGGAAAAAGATATTCCATGCAAATGGAAGTCAAAAGAAAGCTGGAGTAGCAATACTCATATCAGACAAATTAGACTTGAAAGTAAAGACTATTAAAAGAGACAAGGAAGGACACTACATAATGATCAAGGGATCCATCCAAGAAGAACATATCACAATGGTAAATATCTATGCCCCCAATATAGGAGCACCTCAATACATAAGGCAAATGCTAACAGCTATAAAAGGGGACATCGACAGGAACACAATTATAGTGGGAGACTTGAACACCCCACTTACATCAATGGACAGATCATCCAAACAGAAAATAAATAAAGACACACAAGCTTTAAATGACACATTAGACCATCTCGACTTAATTGATATTTATAGGACATTCCATCCAAAAACGACAGACTACACTTTCTTCTCAAGTGCACACGGAACATTTTCCAGGATAGATCACATCTTGGGTCACAAATCAAACCTCAGCAAATTCAAGAAAATTGAAATCATATCAAGCATCTTCTCAGACCACAACGCCATGAGACTAGATATCAATTACAGGAAAAAAACTGCAAAAAATACAAACACATGGAGGCTAAACAATTCACTATTAAACAACCAAGGAATCACTACAGAAATCAAAGAGGAAATCAAAAAGTATCTAGAAACAAATGACAACGAAAACACAACAACCCAAAACCTATGGGACGCAGCAAAAGCAGTTCTAAGAGGGAAGTTCATAGCAATACAGTCCTACCTTAAGAAACAAGAAAATGATCGAATAAACAACCTAACCTTACACCTCAAACAACTAGAGAAAGAAGAACAAAGAAACCCCAAAATGAGCAGAAGGAAAGAAATCGTAAAGATCAGAGCAGAAATAAATGAAAAAGAAAGGAAAGAAACCATAAGAAAAATAAATAAAACTAAAAGCTGGTTCTTTGAGAAGATTAACAAAATTGATAAACCATTAGCCAGACTCATCAAGAAAAAAAGAGAGAAGATGCAAATCAACAGAATTAGAAATGAAAAAGGAGAAGTCACAACGGACACCTCAGAAATACAAAACATCATGAGAGACTACTACAAGCAACTATATGCCAATCAATTGGATAACCTGGAAGAAATGGATACATTCTTAGAAAAATACAATCTTCCAAGACTGAACCAGGAAGAAATAGAAACCATGAACAGACCAATCACAAGTACAGAAATTGAGGCAGTGATTAAAAATCTCCCAACACACAAAAGCCCAGGACCAGATGGATTCACAGGCGAATTCTATCAAACATTTCGAGAAGAGTTAACACCTATCCTTCTCAAACTCTTCCAAAATATTGCAGAAGGTGGAGCACTCCCAAACTCATTCTATGAGGCTACCATCACCCTGATACCAAAACCAGGCAAAGATGTCACAAAAAAAGAAAACTACAGACCAATATCACTGATGAATATAGATGCAAAAATCCTCAACAAAATACTAGCGAACAGACTGCAACAGCACATTAAAAAAATCATACACCACGATCAAGTGGGGTTTATCCCTGGGATGCAAGGATTCTTCAATATACGCAAATCAATCAACGTGATACATCATATCAACAAATTGAAGGATAAAAACCATATGATCATTTCAATAGATGCAGAAAAAGCTTTTGACAAAGTTCAACATCCATTTATGATAAAAGCTCTCCAGAAAATGGGCATAGAAGGAAATTACCTCAACATCATAAAAGCCATATATGACAAACCAAAAGCCAACATTGTTCTCAATGGAGAAAAACTGGAAGAATTCCCTCTAAGAACAGGAACAAGACAAGGGTGTCCACTCTCACCACTGTTATTCAACATAGTTTTGGAAGTGTTAGCCACAGCAATCAGAGAAGAAAAAGAAATTAAAGGAATCCAAATTGGAAAAGAAGAAGTAAAATTGTCACTCTTTGCAGATGACATGATACTATATATAGAAAACCCTAAAGACTCTACCAGAAAACTGCTAGCACTCATTGATGAGTTTAGTAAAGTAGCAGGATACAAAATTAATGCACAGAAATCTCTTGCATTCCTATACACTAACAACGGAAGAGCAGAAAGAGAAATTAAGGAAACTCTCCCATTCACCATTGCAACCAAAAGAATAAAATACCTAGGAATAAACCTGCCTAAGGAGGCAAAAGATCTGTATGCAGAAAACTTTAAGACATTGATGAAAGAAATCAAAGATGACATAAACAGATGGAGGGATATACCATGTTCCTGGATTGGAAGAATCAACATCGTGAAAATGACTGTACTACCCAAAGCAATTTACAGATTTAATGCAATCCCGATCAGATTACCAATGGCATTTTTCACAGAACTAGAGCAAGAAATCTTACGATTTGTATGGAAACGCAAAAGACCCCGAATAGCCAAAGCAATCTTGAGAAGGAAAAATGGAGTTGGTGGAATCAGGCTTCCTGACTTCAAACTATACTACAAGGCCATAGTGATCAAGACAGTATGGTACTGGCACAAAAATAGAAAGGAAGATCAATGGAATAGAACAGAGAACTCAGAAGTAAGCCCAAACACATATGGGCACCTTATCTTTGACAAAGGAGGCACGAGTATACAATGGAAAAAAGACAGCCTCTTCAATAAGTGGTGCTGGGAAAATTGGACAGCAACATGTAAAAGAATGAAATTAGAACACTTCCTAACACCATACACAAAAATAAACTCCAAATGGATTAAAGACCTACATGTAAGGCCAGACACTATCAAACTCCTAGAGGAAAACATAGGCAGAACACTCTTTGACATACATCAAAGCAACATCCTTTTTGACCCACCTCCTAGAATCAGGGAAATAAAATCAAGAATAAACGAATGGGACCTCATGAAACTTAAAAGCTTTTGCACAGCAAAAGAAACCATAAACAAGACTAAAAGGCAACCCTCAGAATGGGAAAAAATAATTGCCTATGAAACAACGGACAAAGGATTAACCTCCAAAATATACAAGCAGCTCATGCAGCTTCATACCAAAAAAGTAAATAACCCAATCCACAAATGGGCAGAAGACCTAAATAGACATTTCTCCAAAGAAGACATACAGATGGCCAACAAACACATGAAAAGATGCTCAACATCACTCATCATCAGAGAAATGCAAGTCAAAGCCACAATGAGGTATCACCTCACACCAATCAGAATGGCCATCATCACAAAGTCTGGAAACAACAAATGTTGGAGAGGGTGTGGAGAAAAGGGAACTCTCCTGCACTGTTGGTGGGACTGTAAGTTGGTACAGCCACTATGGAAAACAATTTGGAGGTTCCTTAAAAAACTACAAATAGAACTACCATATGATCCAGTCATCCCACTCCTGGGCATATACCCAAAGAAAACCATAATCCCAAAAGAAACTTGTACCATAATGTTTATTGCAGCACTCTTTACAATAGCCAGGACATGGAAGCAACCTAAATGCCCATCAACAAATGAATGGATACAGAAGATGTGGCATATATATACAATGGAATATTACTCAGCTATAAAAAGGGATGAGATGGAGCTATATGTAATGAGGTGGATAGAACTACAATCTGTCATACAGAGTGAAGTAAGTCAGAAAGAGAAAGACAAATATTGTATGCTAACTCACATATACGGAATCTAAAAATGGTACTGATGAACTCAGTGACAAGAACAGGGAAGCAGATACAGAGAATGGACTGGAGAACTCGAGGTATGGGAGGGGGTGGGGGGTGAAGGGGAAACTGAGAAGAAGCGGGAGAGTAGTACAGACATATATATACTACCAACTGTAAAATAGTCAGTGGGAAGTTGTTGTATAACAAAGGGAGTCCAACTCGAGGATGGAAGATGCCTTAGAGGACTGGGGCAGGGAGGGTGGGGGGGAATCGAGGGGGAGGCGTCAAGGAAGGGAGGGAATATGGGGATATGTGTATAAAAACAGTTGATTGAACCTGGTGTACCCCCAAAAAAAATAAAATAAAATAATAAAAAAAAAAAATAAGCATTATAAAATAAAAAAAAAAAAAAAAAAAAAAAAGAATCCACCTGCCAATGCAGGGGACACAGGTTCGAGCCCTGCTCTGGGAAGATTCCACATGCCACGGAGCAACTAAGCCCATGTGCCACAACTATTGAGCCTGTGCTCTAGAGCCCGTGAGCCACAACTATTGAGCCCATGTGCCACAACTATTGAAGCCCATGCGCCTAGAGCCCGTGCTCCACAACAAAAGAAGCCACTACAATGAGGAGCCTGCGCTCTCAGCAACTAGAGAAAGCCCGTGTGTAGCAACGAAGACCCAACACAGCCAATAAATAAATAAAATAAATTTATAAAAAAAAAAAAAAAAAAGAAAACCTGATAGCGGTTAATGTCCTAAATGCAAAAGAAATATGAAAAGAATACTTCTTTTTGTCTGTTGCTAAGGACAGCTGTTTTGAATGAGATCATGTGCCTTACTCAAAGATATTAGCAGCCGTGTGTTTGGATTCCCAGTCTTGGTTTCCCGCAAGCTTTGCAAATACTGTGATGCGCTGGCTTTTGGGAATGAGAAAGGAGGTTTATACATAAACCAGCATATTGTTAATTTTGATGATAGAAATAGAAGAGAAGCCTTTCTCATAAATTTTCTCCTGTATTTTAACATGAAACATACTTTGATTTAATTAAAAGTTAAAGAAATCAAAAGTTAGGGTCAATAAATTAAGGATAGCATTCTGGGTAATTCAGGTACATATGGATTTTGGTTTTTCTTTTGTTTTGGTTTTTTTTTTTTCTGTTTTCAAGCTTAGAATACTTTTGCTTTTCCAGTGAGGCTTATAATACAGTAAATATCCAATGCTGAGAACATATTACTTTAAAATCTGGGTGCTATAGAAATCTTCCCTAACAGGATTAAGACTTTATTCTACTGGTGAGGGAATAAATTTTCACTTTTGGGGAAAAGAATCAAGTCTGTAATACTTAAGTTTTATAATGTATATTTTAGCTTTGAAAAAAGACATTTATACATATTAATGTAGACATTCTTAATTCCTTGTGAAACTAAGAAACAATTTAGGGAGAATAAGGGATGCAATTGTATAACATCATAGTATTTTTTAGTAAAGAATAATTTAAATATTAGATTTTATGCAAAAATTGTTAATAAAAGTTGAAGTAATTAAGCAAAACTTAAATGTTATAGTATATCATAAACTCTCCATAACTCTCTAGGAAATTAATAGATTTTAAAAGTCTGATCACGTAAAAATAAAAATGAGAAGTTGATATCTATTATCACTATTAAACAATAATTTATTATTATTATCACTATTATTGTTTAACATTATTAGGAAAGTTCTTTTCAATGAGGGTGCTGTAATATTTGGAAAGAGGAAACACTATTATCCTATTCATAGACAATATATTTCATCTGGAAAACCAAAAAGAATTAACTGAAAAGCTATCTGAAACAAAAACTTAGAATGATTTTAACAATGCATAGAAAAAAAAAGACAAAATTTCACACACACACAAAAAAGACCTGAGGAAGACATTTTTTCACTGATAGGAAAACTAAATGTGAAAACATCAACACTTTCAGAAATAAACATTTTAGAAATGATACTTATTATTTCTAAAGTTAACCTAGAAGAAAGTACAGAGGCAATAAAAATTCAGAAGAAGAGTAAATTTGGAATTAACCGAAATAAGTTCTGGAATAAACTCTAATATATATAAGCCTTTAATGCATTAGAAGGTAAACATTATAAAACAATGCAAAATGATAGGTCATTCAGCACATGGTGCTGGAAAAATTAGTTTTGTGGAAAAACATATCAAGTCATAGTCTCACATCAAATGTGCTCCAGATGAATTAAAGAGTTAACTATGAAAGAAAAAAAAAGAGAAAACATAAATGCTAGAAGAAAACATAGGGGAATAACTAAGTTGTCTTTGATGGGAAAGAGCTTTGTAAGAAAATACACAATGGAAAAAGATTAAAAAGGAAAAGAATAATAGATTTGACTCTACAAATTCATAATTTAAGCCAAGAAATATTATATAAAAGAAACTTGAGAGAATATCAATCACAATTTATGGAATTTATTTGTATAACAATTTAAGCAATCCAACACTAATCAGTATTTTAAGACAATGGGTAAACATATTCCCTGACTTGATATTTAATGAAATTGTGAATTACTGATAATTTTTTAAATGTATTAATTTTTTAATGAGTCTTTAACTTTCAGAGATACTTAGATATTTGCAGATGAAGTTTTATGATGTCTGGGATTTGTTTGTAAATAATCCAGGGTGAGATGAGCAATAGATGAAACAAGATTGGCTGAATAGGCAAGAGTATACTATTTTACCTCTGAAAGAGGTGAAAATTTCTGCAACAAAAAGTTGAATTATAAAAAGAAATATAAACACATTTTAAAAACAAGCAGAAAACTGGGGGAGATAATTGCTGCAACAATATTTAAAAGTACAAATAAAGTTTAAAAACTAGCACATTTTGACAGTTGGTGCCCGTTGTTTCCTAATAACCATTCTCACCTCCTTGCTATTAGCGCCCCCTGTGCTTACTTGGGCACATTGCATTCAGAGTAAAGAAATAAATTTCCTAACTTCTGTCTTAGTTGTATATGGTCATGTGACTGTGGTCTGAGCATCAAGATGTAAGTGGAAGTGCCATTTGTGATTCCCAGAAAATATCCTTAAAAGATACTTCTTCCTTTTCTGTTTCTTCTTCTTTTTTTTCCCCCTGATGGCTTCAATGTGCATGTTCTTTGAAAGACTATTTTGGCCAAAAAGATAAAGCCGTATGCCAAAAATGGTGAAGCAGCAAGATGGCAGGAACTTGGATCTCTTACAGTTTAGACACAGTCCTTCCAATCCTGGGCAGATTACCTCAGGCTCCCCTTTACAAGAGATATAAATTCCTTCTTGTTCATGTCACTATTATTTGGGGTTTTTTAATCACTTGCAGTTGAACCTAATGGTGAAAATATGCCCCACGATAGGAAAATGGGCAAATATTTTAGCACACAGTTTCTAGAAGAAAAAGTATAATTAGCCAAAGAGCACCTAAAGCATCAAGCCCTAAATTTTAACAATATTTTTTACCTATTAAGTTGTATAAGTCATGAATATAGTATTTAATGCCAGCAGTATCACATAGTGGTTAACAGAGCTGTGTAAGAAGCAAGACTGCTTAGTTCTGCTTTGTCATTCACTAGATGATTTAACTGAAATTTTTGCTACAGTCAGCTTGCTTCAGTTTCCTCACTTGTAAAACTGGGGTAATAATATTTGATGCTTTTTAAAAGTTGCAAGGATGATGAAAAAATAAAATGCCAGCATGATGTCTAGTGTTTGTAAGTACAGTGATATTATATAAAAACAGGTTTAATACAGAAGAGTGAGTGCCTATTGCAACTGTGAAATCTCTACAGCCTTTCAGGAAAGTAATTTGGCAATATAAATAAGCTTTAAAATGTTCGTAACTGTTGACCATTAATTGCACTTCTAGGACTGAGGCCTGGCCAAGTAATCAGAGGTGAACACAGAGGTTTATTCAAAAAGATGTTGACTGCAGTAGTAACAGTCAGAAAAATGGGAACAATCTAAATAATAGGTTAATGTATTTAATATACTATGATGCACTTGTATAATTTACCCATGAAAAATAATCATTTTATTCAAGCAGAAAATTATAATGAATTTAAAAATCATCTGACATACCTGTTTTTGTTAAAGTCCCAGTAGTGAAGGAAATTGACAAGACAGTTTAAGGAATTTATTTAGCTAGGAGTGACCTGTGGGAAGGAGCACTGCAACTGAGATCCAAATACCTATCATCCCAATGCCCTGAGCGGCTGCTTTCCTATCAAGAGTGCACATCCTGTCCCTTGAAGGACTCTTACAAAGTGCCGTGATTTGAGTTTGGCTATGGCAGCACCCCAAACACCAAAATGTAAGACTTCAATTTGGCAAATATATAAAGTACCTTAGCAATGTCACTGATCTTTGATCCGAGATTCCCTTTCTAGAATGCTATTATAAGAAAATATTGTATAACACAAAGTTTTTGTGTACAGCACTACCTATAATCTCGAGAATAGGAAACAATCCAAATATCTAGTAATGAAGTATTGGTTAAAAATAACAGAACATTAATATTATAGACTATTATGCATGTTTATTGTTTTTTTAGTAACATGGGGAAATATTTATGCTATAATGTCAAGCAAAATAATTAGGATGTGAAATTAGATATATTGTTTAGTCTCAACTGTGTGAAGAAAAAGATAAATAAAAAAAACCGAAAAGAAAAATATTTAAATTCATATACAGTTTTATGTCATTTTTCTATCAGGTTATATATGCTATGAGTCAATTGTGTAAAATAAATTGGGGGAGGGAGAGAAAGATTAAGAAAAATATAACTAGAGGTTGTTTTCCAGTTTCTTCTGTCGAAAGATAAAGTGAGGCATATCAAAAATTTTGGACTTTATTTGAGCAAAAATCTGTTTAAATCAGGCAGTGCCAAACCAGAAGTGATAAGGAGCGCTCCTCCAATAGGAGCTGGGGAAAGACTTAAACTGTATAGAGAAAGTAAGGAAGCAAAGAAAGGAAACTCTTTGATTGACTATAGTTTAAATCCTATTTGGCTGTTTGCGATTAGTCATCCTTTGAGTTTGGATTTCATAACCTTGAGGCATTTACAGGCTTAAATTTTGGCTTACTTATGTAAGCTACCATGCCTCAGAGCCATCTCAGTCTAATGCTCCTTGTTTAATTAATTTAACATTTCTTTATTTTTTCTCTATATTTTCCACATGTTCTTCAATAAGTGTGAGTTACTTTTATAATTAAAAATGTAGTAACTGTTTAAAAGTCACAACTAGAAATGTTTTTTCTCTGGTGTCTTATACCTCACTGCCATCATACTTGGGCACATAGTGAATCCTGGAGTGGAGTGGGGGGACTCCAGAGTAGGACTCTAAGAGTATGGAAGCAGGCAGGTTGACCAGATAGCCCCACCAATGAATCCCTTTCCATATACATCTATTTATTTGATGGCATCATTTCTTTTTAAATTTTTTTTGGCAACTACCCATTTTACTTGTATATTTTTTAAATTTGTTGAAGTTTGATTTACAGTGTTAATTTCTACTGTACATAAGTGATTCAGATATACACACATTCTTTTTCATATTCTTTTCCATTATGACTTATCACAAGATATTGACTATAGTTCCCTGTCCTATACAATAGGACCTTGTTGTTTATCCATTCTATATAATAGTTTGCATTCTGTATAATAGTTTGCATTTACTAATCCCAAACTCCCAATCCACTCCTCCCCTAATCCCCTCCCTATTGGAAATCACAAGTTTGTTCTCTATGTCTGTGGGTCTGTTTCTGTTTTGTAGACAAGTTCATTTGTGTCATATTTTAGATTCCATATATAAATGATATCATATGCTATTTGTCTTTCTGACTTCACTTAGTATGATGATCTCTAGGTCCATCCATGTTGCTGCAAATGGCATTTCATTTTTTATGGCTGAGTTGTACTCCATTGTATATATGTACCATATCTTTATCCATTCATCTGTTGATGGACATTTAGGTTGTTTCCATGCCTTGGCTATTGTAAATAGTGCTGCAATGAACATTGGGATGCATGTATGTTTTTGAATTAAAGTTTTCTCCAGATATATGCCCAAGAGTGGGATTGCAGGATCATATGGCAACTCTATTTTTAGTTTTTTAAGGAAACTCCATACTGTTTTCCATAGTGGCTGCACCAATTTACATTCCCACCAACAGTGTAAGAGGGTTCCCTTTTCTCCACACTCTCTCCAGCATTTATTATTTGTGGACTTTTTAATGATGGTACGGCATCATTTCTTTATATGCAGAAGTCAAAGATAGTTATATGGGTAACTAGAAATAGCAGCAATTTGGAAGCCTGGAAGAATTTGGAGGGCTGAAGGTTTATAGTCAATATTTAAAATAACATGAAATCTTTTTCTGATTTTATTCCAGTCTTGCTAGAAAATGTTGGAGAAGAGCTAGATCCGATCCTGGAACCTCTTTTACTAAAACAGACCTTTAAGCAGGGTGGGAGTACATGTATCCGACTTGGGGACTCTACCATTGAATATTCACCAGACTTCCGCTTCTATATGACTACCAAGCTGAGAAATCCTCACTATCTTCCTGAAACTTCAGTAAAGGCCAGTATCTAAATTAAATGTTTCTTTACCAGATTTTACAATTAATGGCTGTATTTTCCTCCTGAGCCATAAGAAAAACAGGTCTTCCTAAGTAAAATGGGTTTTGTCCTTGTTTGGCATTTCCTGAAATTGCTATAATAATTTCCAAATGTTGCTTTTGTGTGTGCATGTAAGTAACAAAGGAGACTTCAGTATGCAGTGAAAAAAGACCATGAGAATCTAATTTCTGGAATTGATATTATTCTTAGATTTTCATTGTTAAAAATAGATAACATATATGCACATTCTTTCTTTGTAATAAAAGATAATATGCTAATTCTTAGCATGGGAATTCAGGAACAGAACTCCATTCTTCTTTCTCAGAATAAGGTTGCTGCTATCTGATTTTATATAATTACTTAAAGGAACTGTTTTTGATCACTTGTTCTTTTAAAATATTAAAACTTTCTTTAACAAGTAAAGTTAGTTTAAAGTTATAGTCAATGACTAAAATGACTTGAGACGTTGATCTGTACCTGAGCTTCTGGAAGTTATTCCATTTTTTATTCACAGTTCTTAGCCCTGGTTAGCACTTGATAAATGTTTGACGAATGTTTGTAGAATGGGCGAATAAGGGAAGGAAGGATAGTTTTCATTTATAGAAGCTAGAAGGAGAGGACGTTAAGAAATATTCAGATTTTGAAAGAAACATATAGAGGCAAGATTTATCCAGAGAGTTCAAATGCTGTCCTTTATTAGAAATGTTTAAATTAACATAGACATCTCTCTGTAGAGCCAGAAGAAGCACTAAGATGATATAATTCATGCCCTCCAAGGTGAATACACACGGTCCCTGCTCTCAGGAGGCTTACACTGTAAATAATGTGTATGTCAAGTGACAATGTTTATGACTAGGAAGACTCAGAGGAACTCAGAGTTGGGGACACACTTTAGACTGGACCTTCAGGAAAGTCAGAAAGACTAGGGGAAGGTAGGGTGACCCTTGAGCTTAATTTTAAAAACACAATGCTAAAATATGAAAATTCTTAGCCACTGTTTTTAATTAATTAAAATAAACATGTTGTCTAAACACCTAAAATTGTGTTATGTATTTACCTATTAGGAGAGGCAGTATCTGCTAGTAGTAAAAAGCGTGGATTCTGGAGCCAGACTCCCTTGGTTCAAATCCCAGCTCTATCACCTGCCAGTTGTGTGACTTTGGCCATGTTATTTAACCTCTCTGTGCCTCAGTTCCCTAGTCTATAAAATGGGAATAATAAGTGTTTATCTCATAGAGTGATGTGAAGACTAAATAATCTATGTAAATTGCTTACAACACGGCCCAGCAATAGTGTTGTATGAGTATTAACTATTAGAAGTATTATTTAACTTTTAAATATAAGTGAAAAAGAATGACGCATTAAAAGAAAATAAAATCCCCAAGCTGCATTACCAAAAACATTTATAAATAAATCACATGGAAAATCTTTTTTTTTACTTTTCAGTAAAATTTATGAAAATATCACAAATAGTGTAAATACTGATTTATGTACACTAATAACTAGTTATAGTAGAAGTCATAAACTACTCTGGAGAGGAAACTATTTTATGATTCATTACTGAAATCCTTGAGATCCCTAGAGTGTTTTATTGCTTCATTATTTTTAATTGCCAGGATTGATTAAACAGGGATTAGAAAACAGTGAGGCAGTTACTTGCTTTCCTTTACAAATTAAAATACTTCTCCTTGATCTTGTTTTTACGATCTTTTATGTACCTTTTGCTTTCAAAAGTACCCAAGGGATGATATTGTGCTGCTATGATTCTTTTGAATCTAAATGAAAATAAAATTGTGAAAGCTTATTTGTATGATTTTAAATGTTTGTGAGCAAATGGCTAGATTTGCAACATCTTGATCTCAAAATATCTAACATTAATGGAATATGAATGAATACCTCCTCGTGTCTGAGGTAAAAGTTGTAAAACATACGTTTCCCTAAGCACTGTGACATGGTTTGGAGATTAAAGCAGGTGTAACCCGTGTACTTGGTTTCTCATGCCAACAGGAAAAATCTCTTATAAACATTAATGGTAATTTTTCCATGAATAAATGCCAAAGCAGTAGAGAATTGCATAACAACATTTAATCATTTTTAATTGCTCAATTTCAAGAATTGTTGCTTATTATTACATATAAATCTATGATTATTCCTATGTAATCTATACTTAGTGGCATCCAAGGCCCGCCATGGGGCAAGCCAGGCAGAAGGTTTTAACTCAAGGGCAGCACTGTGGAGAAGGTGCCTGGGTTTGGATGGAGGAGGGCGTTGCCTTCACAAGGGTATAGCAAGGAACTGTTTTACACTTCCTGATCACAGGTGGGAAATTTCTCACGAAAACAAAATTACTCTCTTCCTGTAGAGGAAATATTCTCTTAGCAAGGGAAGGTAGGGAAACACAAATTCTCCCACTCCACAGTCAGGGCTGAAGCACATGCAGATGTTTCATAGTCTGTGTGTCTGAGATTTCACCATCAGTTCAGCATAGCTACAGTGAAAGGGAGGAGTGGGAAGTGATGCTCAAGACATAGGTGCAGACCTTAATCCAAGACGTGAGGACAGGCAGACTGCAAAATAGATCCTTAGAAAAGCAGGGGAGCAGGGGAGGTCAAATTAAGCCAAGGTCAAGTGTTTATTGGCTTATGGATTCATTGGTGAACAGAGCCAGAAAATTTCTGTAGTTTATTGCTGTGTGTATTGATGGGTATGTGGAGGCAGGAATAAGAGCAGATTGTAGAGGGCTGAGGAATGAAATGAGGCTGAGACATAACATTTTCAGTTACATAGCTATGAAGGCACAAAGAGAGATCGTTCAATAGCTGAAAGGGATTGTGTGGATGATTTGTTTTTTGCTTTTTAAAAAGGGAGACCTAAGCATGATTACTTTCCCACTTATGGGAAAGACTCAGGAGAGGGGGATTTTAAGATGTAGGCAACAGCGTGAGACCTGCCTGTAAAAGTCATTAGATACAAGGATGAAGCAGGGTTAGCAGACTGCATCTTGATGGACACTGTTGAACTGTATATTCCTTAGTTCATAATAGTGGCTCAGAATCATATTTCAATATGATATTATAATATAATATAATATGCTATATTGTAATATAATTATATTATAGTATACATCATTATAATATGTAATATGATTATCATATTGTGAATACCTTATATGCTTATGACAAGTAAGTGTTTTTTCTCTCATCTCATTGTAAGATCTCCTTTGTTTTTTGACACCACTGGAATCCTTAAAACATAAATCAGCTAGTCCAGCCAGTGGACTAGGATGGCCTCCAGCCTGATTCTAATTGATTTGGGGATTAAAGGGTTGTCAGAAATTGGACCATTTTGAAATAAGAATAAATTGATCACCAAACAAAACCCTCTGAAGTATAACATTTATGACCATGAGAAACTTCAGTGGGTTTTTAATCCAACAATCCAGTTTGCCTATACCCTTAATCTCAGTCTCTACAAATTCCACTTTTCACACATACTACCATGGTAAATAGAGTCAATTTTAAGATCAGAATTTGAAGTGTATAAGCAGAAGCTTTCTCTGTTGAGGCTTTCTCAACAGAAACACCGATGCCTTTGTTGTGTGCTCTTTCATTTATAGGTGACACTATTAAACTTCATGATCACTTCTGAGGGAATGCAGGATCAGCTTTTGGGAATTGTGGTGGCACGAGAGAGGCCAGACCTTGAAGAAGAAAAGCAAGCCTTGATATTACAAGGAGCGGAAAACAAAAGGTTTTAAATGTTATAAAACACAGAATTATTCTTACTTGTTTCAAGATTGCTTAGAATCAATTAAAGTATATTTAATTACTTTGTTAGGTTTACTAGGTGCATGGAATGGGAAGACTTAAATGGAAAATATGAAGTATTATAGAGTCTCTATGTTAATTTGGAAAATTGCATTGCAGAGTATATTTTTACATACAAGTTCTTAGGCACTGGAAGAATTCAAAGGCCTGCCACAAGTCAAGGCAATATATTTTCAACTATTCAACCAAGTTTTAGCACAGAAGTTTTAGTATTCATTATGTAACTGAGGTTACCTGTTTTCACTGGAGCACAGTCTGAATATGTTGCATTCCACTTTCTGCTTGTAATATCTATATCATAGGTAAAAAGGGTAATGCTCTATAAGTCATGAAAAATTTCAGAAAATAAATGGAGTGATACTTTCTGTTCATTGGGGGCTGAGATTCCCGACGGCAGAGTAGATGGGCTTACCTTATCTCTCTCTAGTTACCACATAAATGATCATTAGAAAGAGAAGTGGAGCAGAAAGGCCTGTCTTTTTGACATTTTGCAAGATAAGAAATTAATTGTACAGCATCAATGTTACGGATATTTGTCACGACGTGATGCATTTCTTTAGGTTACAAGCTCTGTTTCTTATAAAAGAACATATACGTGAAGTGATTTTTAATGATGATTTCTTCTTCTGAGAAAATTGTTTTATTCCAGGCAGTTAAAAGAAATAGAAGACAAGATTTTAGAAGTTCTTTCATCTTCGGAAGGCAATATATTAGAAGATGAAACTGCCATTAAGATATTATCTTCCTCCAAGGCTTTGGCTAATGAGATTTCTGAAAAGCAGGAAGTAGCCGAAGAGACAGAGAAAAAGATTGATACCACCCGCATGGGCTATCGACCTATTGCCATTCATTCCACCATCCTGTTTTTTTCTATTGCTGATTTAGCTAACATCGAGCCCATGTACCAGTACTCACTGACCTGGTTTATTAACCTTTTCATCCTGTCTATTGAAAATTCAGAGAAATCAGAAATTTTGTCAAAAAGGTATGTAAAAGCAATACTAGTAAATACTAATACTAGCTAATGCATGAAAAATAAATAGTAATGGGTGGCCGTCATTGTTGTTTCAGAGTGGTGTGCACCTTACAGCCACATAACTAGAATGAACTTGATTAATAATTGTACCAGAAATAAATCTGAGGGTTATAAATTGAACAGATATGACCAAATTCAGTCTGCCAGGACTTTGTTTAAATAGATAATGGGATTATAATGTAATTGTAAAACAAGGAAGCATTTACCTCTGTTTATCATCTGCAAAAGGTATTTATGATTGGAGGCATAGAAAAGAGGAGGCAGTACCCCTAAAAAATATGACTCTTACCCTCTGTAAGCTTACATTTCAAAAGTTACAAATTTACCTTTTGATATATACATTTATAAAATTTGTCAGATAACAGGGTTTTTGAAAAATAATCTGTTGTGATTGTGTTATTCTTATTTATATAAAATACCTTATTCTACTGTTGGCTATTGCAGTGAGTAATGGAGTTAAGACCTACTTAATAGTAAGTCTACAAGAGAATAAAATTTCATTTTATTTGTTGTCAGTGAGAGAAATTTTAGTTGGTATTAAAACCTGTTTTTAATAGAGTCCAACAATGAAATTGCTTCTCAAAGAAAATAATTGTGACTTTTGCCCTTTATAACTTTATCAATCAATACAAAGCAAGATACTTCAGTTTCCTGACTGTTCATACCCACAAAAGAAACTCAACTTACTACTTATCACTCCCAGTTAAGAATTATCTTCTAGAAACCCAAAATGCTCATCTCCTGGAATCTAAATTGAATTCTTTCATTTATCATGGTAGAGTTTGCTAAATTTTAAATGTTCTCAGACTGAGCGATTTTTGGTTCATCTCATTGATTCTTTTACAAGCCTGTATATGGAACTAATGAAGCTGTAAGACTGACACTTGGCTTAACAAGCATTTTTTCAAATGTCTGTCCAGGAGAAAGAGAAGAAAGGGAGGAGGAGGGTGTCTTTAGGGAAGGAATGCATGATGGTAGACTTTAAAGTTTCTTTTTATATTAAGATATTTGAAAATGTTTAGTTGATTTCTCTATTTCTTCCAGTATTCTTCTGACATTTTCAAGATTAGCAAGGATTACTGAATACAGAAAACAAACTTTAAGTGACCTTTCTTAGAAAAGTTCCCAGCCATTTGCATTATTTACTTGAACAAGCATGTCTGGTTTTCACACTAGATTCTGAGTTCCCTGAAGCAAGGATTTTTTTTTAATATTCCTAGAACTTAGAACTTATCACAGAGCCAGTCACTGGAGTGACACAGTAAATGATGCTCTGCTTTTCACTGCAGTTCTTAATTTCTACCTTGGTTAAAACAAGATCATCAGAATGCTATTTTAATTAGCTTAAAATCAAGGTATGTACTAGAGTCTAGAAAAGAAACTTTCTTTGCTTTGTCTTTTAAAGACATATTTTGTGTACAAGATTTAAAAAGTAGGACAATTTTATGCTTTAACAGTAATTTGTTCCTTTATTATCTCATTATATCAGATTAGGACTCAGCCACAAACATAACACCTGCTTCTTCATAACTATGATATAGCCCCTTACGATTTATAGAAAATAAAATTATTTTACCCAGATGTAAGATTTGAATGAAAACCCAAAAACCAAATGTGACTTTTTATTTTTAGTCAAAATCCTTTAATTTAGAAACAATGAAAATCATGTTTATGGCAAAAGTGATCTTAAAAATATAATTCTGGGACCAAAGAGTAAATAGAAAAAAATGCATTTGAAAACTTTGATTGAAGTTATTAATATTCTTACAGAAACATGCAGAAATCAGAAGTATTTGCTTAATAAATTTTCATAAGTGAGCACACCTGTGTAACTAGCAGCCAGGTCATGGCATAGAACATTATCAACTACCCAGAAACCACTCTGTGTCCCCTTCTAGTCACTATAGCCCCATCCCCCAAGGTAATCACTGTTCTGACTTTCACCACTAGAGATGAATGTTGCCTGTTTTAGAACGTCACATAAATGGAATCTCATGGTCTACGCTCTTTTTTGTCTGACATCTTGCACTTAACATTGTGAAATTTATATGGTTTTGCACAGTGTGGAGGAGTGGTTTATTCACTTTCATTGTTAAATAGTATTCCGTGTGCTTGTTATTGTTGGGCAAGTGTAAAAGCAAATCTCCCAATCTAGAAATTTTCTCCATAAAGTAGTAGAGAAAGAAAACAGTTTATTATAGAATAATTATTAAACCAGAATGTGATCCACATCTACCAGCAATTCACTAAGAGACTGCAAAGACAGAAATCTTCTCCTAACTTTACCGACTGAGTTAGCAAACTGGCTTCATCCAGAGGAAAAACGAATGTCTTATCTTTATGACAGGAGGTAGTTTTGCAGCTAGGAGCCATGAAAATGGTTCTCAGGTCTTTGAGAAGGACATTCCTGGGTCATAAAGTTGACAAAAAGACTACCTAGTTTTCCTAAGAATTTATACACATTTCAAGAGAAGAGAAAGTACTTATCATTTTAAATTTTAAAAGTAAATGCTCTAAGAAAAAGGAGAGGGAAATCTCTTAACATTTTCAGTATAAAGAAGTTAAACCTCTTATTTTTATTCGTCCCTTCACTATACCAAAATTATTCATTCGCTCTGCTGTTGAAGACATTTGTGTAGCTTCCAGTTTGGGGATATGAATTTTTGCTGTCTTGTACGCTCTTGTATGTGGCTTTTTGTATGTGCACGTCTGGTAGGTATATATCCAGGAATGGAATTGATGATCATGGGGTATGCATGTGTTTCATTTTAATAAATATTGCCAAATACAGTTCCACAGTGGCTACAGAAAGGGAGACTCTCCTAGTTGTCTTGTTTAATCTTCTTTTTTTTTTTTTAGGTAAAAAGTAAGAAGCTAGCTCTCATTCAGAACTTAGAGTTCTCATAGAAATCATTTTTTTATTTGTCAGTGATTGATAAACATCAGATAACCTGTTAAATATGTACAATTTTTATTTGTCAATCATACCTCAATAAAGCTGGAGAAAAAAACAAAAAACATCAGATAACCCGTGGTCTCTGGGCAGCAACTGGATTATAGCTATAACAAAGACATAGAAAGCACGTGACTATTCATACCAGACAATTGTTTGAGAATCCTAATATTGGTCTAAAATTATCTCTAATTTCCTTTTACTCAGAGATAAAAATATTTCATTTTCATTTGTCTTCTGATAGTTGTTGTTCATAATGATTATTATTTAATAATACCAAACATTATAACAAAATACATGTTATAACTACTATGGTGTTGATATATACTATGAAATAGCCATAATAATTGGGATCATCTGTTTTTTATAAAATTTTTTTTTTTTTTTTTTTTTTTTTTTTTGGCACACGGGCTTAGTTGCTCCGCGGCATGTGGGATCTTCCTGGAGCTGGGATCGAACCCGTGACCTCTGCATTGTCAGGCGGATTCTTAACCACTGCGCCACCTAGGAAGCCCTTTATAAAATTTTTAATGCATCAGAATGTATTATAGCTAAATAAATAACTATAGCAAAAAAATAAATACAGAAGCAAAAATCTAACTAGAATATAGCTTTGTTACAGGAACCAAACTCAAATCAATCTCTCTCTCTCAAAAATACATGTAAGATCACACAAGCCTGTGCGCGCACACAGTTTTTTCTTTTCCTTCTACTTCTGTCAAGATAATTTTCCCATGTTATTAAATACTCTTCTGAAATATAATTTTTAGTAGCTGTTCGATATATGTTTTAATGAATGCACCATAATTTTCTTCATAATTTTCTACTTGTGAGACTTGCAAGTAGTCTCCAGCTTTTGTATCATAAATAGCGCTGCAATGAATATAAATGTCCACAGCATTGATTATTTCCTTTGGCTAAATTCCAAAATTAGGATAAAGGTGTTCATTTCTTTCAGACTCCTGATATAAATTCCTTTTCTGTAAAGTTATTCAAAGTTACAGTTCCATCAGAGAAGCATGAATATCTTACAACACTGTGTCACACATCAGCATTGAAAATAATTTTTATCCTCCTTTATACTGTAGCAGATTATTAAAATATATTTTAATTGGCATTTTTATCACTAATAAAACCAAACTTGAATTTCTGGTATGATTGACCCTTATAATTTTCCTTTTGATCTGCCTATCTACAAGAGGAAATTTGTCTTAAAGTGCAGAAATTATTTTATACTAGAGAGACCAAATTTGAGTCAGCCTATATTAAATGGCTGTTACAGATGAGAGAAATTAAATGCCAAGTGTGAAAAGACCATCTGCTGGCATAAAAATGGGGACAGAAATTGTATGATTATTTAAATTTTCAAAGAATTCAACAGCAGCTAGTTTCAAGGCCGTCTCTACCAAACCTTTTTCAGAGTTCTCAGTTAGAAATAAAATATGTCAATTTGTTGTAATTCTTTCTATGGGAGTGTTGGTAGGGGATAAAATAGTTAAAGAAATAGAGAGGTAAGGAAAAAACTAGAGCTAGGATGATCTACATCTTAGGATATCAGTCTGGAAATAACCAAGAAGTGCTCGTACTGCTAGATTTTTTTTTTGCAGACACATTAAGAAACACCAATGTAATTTTGTTTAATCATGATCAAACTATGCTAATTTTTCTTTTAGATAATTTATCTGCTTCGATAGTTCAGGTCATTAATCTATGTAAATCATTAGCTTACTACAGTCTTCAGCTGTTTATTTTTACTATAACTATTATAACCTATGTAATAAAAATATTTAAAAAATTTTTGTCTCGGTAGTTTATCCCTCATGAGATAATTAGTGCAAATGCTTAAAGTGCTATATTCATGTTAAGAATTATTATGAATACAGATCATACATGTTAGCACTCACTAGGAAGTTGTTAGTTGCAAATATTGTGATTATTCATATTTATGTGTCTTGTCTGTGTGGTAAATACAAGTGTAGTTTATCAAGTTTTGTGATTTCTCTGGCTTTTATGGATTTATGAGTAGAGTAGCACTCTACTAAACTTAATTTTAAATGTAATAAAGGAGCTATTAACTTTAGTCTGTTCAGTTAATGTATAATATATGACATAACATTTGGAAGTGTTTATGGAATAAGGAAGTCCAGTTTTACCCCAAGAAATGTTTTATAGTTAGAAATAGTCCAAAAACTGTTAAATGTAATAAATGAATATACCATGCATTGACTTTTTTCCCAAAGGAAGATTAAGTTTTTTAAAAAATCAGTCAATGGTAAAAATGCAGTTCTCCTGAAGTATTTCTACATTGTGTAGCTCTCAAATTGGTGCCCCCAGTTAATGAGGATCCTTGATTTGTTTTGGGAGTAATTGACCAGAAAGCTTATTAGAAGAGCACACATCTAAATGGTTTATAATAGGTTTCCCCAGGAATATATTTTTTTGAAAAGATAATGCATTTTTATTCACTTACTTTTCTTTCTGTTGACCCTTAGGCTTCAAATTCTCAAGGATCACTTCACTTACTCCCTTTATGTTAACATCTGCCGCTCCCTCTTTGAAAAGGATAAACTACTCTTTTCCTTTTGTCTAACTGTAAATCTGATGATACATGAACGTTTGGTCAGTACTGTTTTCATTTGTAAGAAAAAAATATTAATGTGAATTCATTAATTTATGGGAATTTGGGAATATATATATATAAGGATTGTAAATGGTTTATTATAGTTAAGGCAAGACATCACAACTAGACTGAATTTCACAGAGGTGAAAAATAAATTAAGCAGAGTTCATTATACAACTATTACTATTTAAATTTTTGTATGTTTTAATTTAAAATAGTTTCTATCAGAATCTCATATAAGTATGCATATAAATTTACTAAATATATCGACATATGTACCCCAAGTAATAGTATAAATGGTAATGTTTTTAAAAACTTTCGCAAGTTCATCAAATCTAACCATTGGAATAACAATACCACTCATTAATTTTTGCTATGTTTCAAATCTATTTAAAATATAGGAAGCACTTTAAGACTGAAAGAGAGGCACATAAATTCACTATTTTACATTATGTGTTTAAGATTTATTGATTTCATATGGCAATGTGTTAGTTGAATTCTGAAGGAGTAGAAGCTTTATTTTTGCATTTCTTGCAAAAATTTCATAGCAGTATCGCATTATATTTTATGGAAAATAATTGAAAACATAGCAGATTGATGACTTTCTGTCTTCTCACAATGTTAGAGCTGATAAAACTCTAAACAATCATTTGAGAAAGCATATATTCAAAAAGAATAAATTCAGATTTCTATGTTTAGATCAGTAATTCTGGAGGAAAATCATCAAAAATAGCTATCTAGAATGGAACTATTTTGAAAACTGGTTATAATGGATGGATTGGTTTCTTATGAATAAATACTGAGCTATATCAGTAACTGTAGAGTTTTATAGGAACCATACCTGAAACTTGCAAATCAGTCAATTCTTTTAATATGGTTGTAAGTTTACTATGTATATGATGAACTCATTTCTGACTCTTCACGCTACTTTGTTTTCCAAAGATTAATAAAGCAGAGTGGAGATTTCTGCTGACTGGTGGCATTGGACTGGATAATCCTCACGCCAACCCTTGTACATGGCTCCCTCAAAAATCTTGGGACGAAATATGTCGACTAGATGACTTGCCTGCCTTCAAAACCATTCGTAGGGAGTTTATGCACCTAAAGGATGGATGGAAGAAAGTATATGATAGCTTGGTATGTTTTTAACCCTCTTGATTATTTCAAAGTTTTTAAATGAGAAAATAAGGTCAAATAATTTATTCTTATCTTTGAATTAAAACAAGATTTAAGTAAGCTTTAAACTGGTCATATATTAAAATCAATGTTTCGATTAAACTATCCCCACCTTCTAAATTGGTGGTTGTGTTTGCCCTTCTATTCAAATTCCTTGAAATGTGTAGAGAGGCAAAAAACCTGCATGGTCCTTAAAAGTACTCTTTTTGAATTTCCATGCCAGGTTTTTATTTATTATCAACTTGTACTTTGGCCATCATAATAGCAGATGAGTTAAAATTTTATAAAAGAGATATTGTTTAGATTTTCTGAATACAGGACACTAATATTTTTGTCATTTGAGAAGAGGGAAAAACTAATAGTTCTCAAATACTTTTCATGAGACCCTATCTTGCTAAGTGGAGACTATTATAGCTAACATATACCATGATACTCAGTTTCCCTTCACAAATACATAGAAATTGTTGCCTTCCCTCACTTTTTCTTTAGCACAAGAGCTAATATTTTGCTGATTTCCAGTTAATTTTTTCTATTGTTTCTACTTTCTTGACTTTCTGCAATAGCTCTGTTGTGGGGGACAGAGGGGAGGAACATGGAGAGGAAAAGAGCCAGATGTGTGGAGAACACTTTTTCTTCAATGACCTGTTTGTTGTATGATACATGATAGTGAGATTGTGTCTACACGTGAATTTAAATATTTGGGGCCAGATCTCTTTTGGATCTCTCCTTGTTAATAACAAAAAATACATTTCTCAAAGGCAAATATGTTTTTGTGTGTAGTTGATTCTAATTTAGATAGAAATTTCCCATTGATGAAGCATGAAGATTTCTCATCTGAGATACCACATAGCCTTCCCAATCATTTCAAAGGTGCAAGGCCTTTTTTTCCGTGTTTACCCCTCCTCCTGGGATCTTGATACCCTCTCTTCTTGCATATTTTTAAAAGCACCCTTTTGGCTTCTTTGATATGCACATTCTCAAATATCCTTTTCTAAAAAACATACCAAAAATTTTCAAAATAAGAAATAACACATTTTTCTTTTGCAATAAATGTTTTTAAATAAATAGATAATGAGAGTAGTTGGTAAGTTTTTTAAATGCCTTTGGAGAAATAATGGGGAAAATCTCCTAATGCACATTTTTTTTTTAATAACAGGAATCGTTTTGTGGTATTGATTAATATTCAGATTGACATTAACCTGCTTAATTCATGTCTTAGATTTGCTTTTTTAGTGGCATTTTCAATTTTGTTTTTATTTCTTATTTCATAAATTTGCCCCAACCTAATAAAATTTACATTCGCATTCTTGATTTTATTTAGTCATTATATGTTTTCTTTAAAACTTGATTTGTAAGTCAAAATACTGTTTTTTCTTTTAAATAGTCTTCCAAATAACATTGAATTATATTCACTGTCATTTTAGGAGCCACATCATGAGGTTTTTCCTGACAATTGGGAAGATAAAACGAGTGAGTTTCAAAGGATGCTTATCATTCGTTGCTTGAGGCCAGACAAGGTAAATATGGTCTTTGAAAGCAGCTCAGTGGGTCTAGTCCCTCCTGTCTCCACAGTCCAGCCAAACACATGTTTCCTTATGTAATCATGGGAGATAAAAAGAAGCCTGGGGGAAATAACCCTACTTCCTTCTAATGCAGCCATTTTTCAAAAAGTGTATATTTATTAAAACCACACTAAAGTAGAAACTCATCAGATTATATTTTACAGTTTTATTTATGTTATGATTCTTCCTTTTATCATATGCTTCCCCATTCCTCACAGTCTACTTCCTTTACCTGCAGTAATCTCATTTTTATTCTTACTGTCTCAATGAAATTAGTCAGTGTGGTTTATGTGAAGCTGATTTACTAGACTTTCTGGCTCCTCAAATGCTATCCTGTACCTGGTTCTTTGTTGGCTTTTGGAAAGCTAGTAGAATATTGTTTTTAAGACACTCATCATTGCTCACTACAAAGGAAAATGTCAATACTGTGAATTTTCACTTCTTTAAATAATAAAGTATATAACCAATGAATGAGCTGACCTGTCATATCAACAAATTACAGTACTCATTGACATCCTCATTTGTATTATTAAACTCTATTGAAAAAAAACAAACTATTCACTTAAGGGTAAAGACCCACATCCACAGAGATGTCCACATACGCTGAGAAAATGTAGACATGAGGAGTGTTGGGAAAAAAAATTCAAAAAATATTCTAATTTCCCCCGTTACTATTTGAGTAAAAGTATATATAATTATTTTAAAATTGACTGTATTCACAATTTGAGTTGCTAAGGAATATAATACAATACTTCCATTCTAACAACAACTGAAAAAGCAAAACTTAGGTGGTGAAAGCAATATATTTTTTTGAAAAAGCTTTCCTATGCATCAGTGATAATATAGGGCAGAGGCATTCTTTCCTCTGTAAGCCATGGTCTGTTTGATGAACACATGTCATTCTTGTTTGACTTTGCAGTGTGGGCTTAGCCAGGGCCAAAGTATCTGTTAGGCACAGGGCCTAAGGCCCACAATACTCTCAGGGGTTCATGAAAATGTTGTAATTTCTATTGAAATGAGAAAATAAATCAGTCTGTTTTATATTTGTAATTATACCAACATAGTTGTAAAATACAACTTTTTATATTTATTTATGGAAGAAGGGGCACATAAGGTGCCGATGGCCCCTGAACATCATGATGGTGCCCAGCTCTTAGATGCTGGAAGTAGCTCCCGTTGTTGAGGATCATTTTTAAACTGACGAAACATCCTCCCCCTCGGTGGCCCTTTTAAAAGTGAATTTTCACTGGAACTCTAGCGTTAAGCCTCAGAAGTTTTCACTTCAAATATTAACTATGGAAGAATGTGAAATGCTTCAAACTCTTGACTAATATAGCTTCTTCCTTTAAAACCTTTTATTAAAATTTTCAAAGGTTTTTACTTTGTTGTCTAAGCTAAAGACTGTTCTCCTAAATGACTCTGGGTGTACCATGGACCGTCTCCCCTCTATATTTGACAAAGAAGTTTCTGTTCATGTTTTATATTGTTGAATTAAAAGTGATTCACTAAACTAATTGCAGCAGTTTCATCTATAAGTATCTTTTCCCCAGTAT
The DNA here is from genome assembly GCF_030028045.1 of Hippopotamus amphibius kiboko. NCBI lineage: Eukaryota > Metazoa > Chordata > Mammalia > Artiodactyla > Hippopotamidae > Hippopotamus > Hippopotamus amphibius. Next base: position 108,256,302 of record NC_080193.1, read on the forward strand.
GTTTTTAAAAATTTGACATTTTAACCTGAAAATACATTGAGCTGCCAAATAGATCAAATATTACTTTCCACAGTCACTGTCTTTTTAAAGTGTATTTAAGGGAGCTGGGGAATTAGATATTCCAGCTGAGGGATTTTTATTTGTATCTTTTTGTTTGTTTTTAAATCAATGGGGGTTAAACTTAAGGTTTCATACTTCTCTTACCTACTCTGCACAATACTTCAGCACCTTGGTCTTATAACTTTTTCTTATATGTTTCCATATCTCTTCTAGAGTTTTCTTTTGCTGGGACAAGAAATAAGCTTCTGTTGTGTTAAACCACTGAGATCTGGAAATTGTTTGCTACTACAGCATAATTCAATTTATCCTAAGTGATTAACTAGTTACCATTATCTATTCTATCACACCCATAATCCTTAATATAGAAATAGTTATTAGTATGCTCTTTCTTGTATTACTAGCAACTTCAAACCCTTTAATCTTGCTGTTACCAGGTACTTTAATTTCTAGTGGTAAAGCGTTGACTTTGGAATCTATGTATTTAAAAATAATATATGACTCTTTTGCTTTTAGAAGAATGATTTTCCAAAGAAAAAATATATTAGCATGCCAGGGAAAGGATCAGTGCTATATGAGGCTAATAATTGGGCTAGTTCTACATAGATTTTATTTCTTTGCAATCTCTAAGTCGTGAGATAGATATCTCCACTAGGAAAATCAGCAATTGTTTGATCTCCGTTTATGGTGTGTATTTGTCAGCATAATTTTTTCTGTCTCCTTTCCACCGCTCTCCCTTTAAAACCAGCTCCATCTCATGGTAAGAAGCCACGAATGCCAGGTTCTCTAATGCTCTAGTTTGGAAAAATGTAAAAGACACTCAAATGAATCACAAATAAGAGAAAGTGATGGGTTTGCACTTTGCATAGAATTTAATAGTTTATAGTGTTTTATTGACAAGTGTACCAAATGGATAAATACTGAGGTGTAGAATGTTTTGAGCCCATTTGCAAAATGAAGAGCTTCTGGCCACAGTTCTCTCCTTCTGGACTATAAGCAAAAAGCAAATTAATCAGCTTTCAATAAGAAACTTGTCAAATGTAAGTTAATATGTTTCTCCAATCTCAGATAAATCCTATAGTAACTTGCAAAAGACAGAAAAACATACATAGGAGACCACAAACTTCTTTTCTGTCTTTGGGAAGATGGGTGCCTAAATTAGTCTGTAATTTTTGTTACTGACAGATTTCATTTTACAGCCCTGATGCCGGCATAATCAGATTGTAGAAGCAAACTCAATTCCATCGCCTTCCAAGCTGAATAGCTTGCACAGCTTCGTTTACCTCAGGAGTTACTGTGCAGTCTTGGGAGCAAGCAGGTCTTACTCAGTTTTAACATTAAAAATGAAACAATGAAATTTGTCTGTGCGCACCCTCAGGTGAGCACCCCTGACTGGGTCCTCCGCCACTAACAAAGGAGTCACTTCCCACCAGCCCTGTTTGTGTGAGCGCAATGGACCACCCCAGCCTGAACTACTCACAGAAGAGGGGCCACTCAGAACTCAGACTTCTTAGAAGTGAAACCATGCACTTAAAAGCCATGCACTTTCATTTTGTTTGTAAAATTATACTTTAGTGAAGAAGTTAACCTTGAGATGAAAGAGGTTATTAAGAAACCATTTTGTTTTGTTAAATGTCGTCGTTGTTGATTCAGTCTAGTGGGAAAAGACAGCCATAGGAAAAGAATAATAGTGAAAAGGGCAAGGACAAGGCCTGACATAGGCAGTTAGGATATTTTTAGTTTCCTGCCATAAGCTTGATATCTGTGCCCATTTAAAATATCTGAAACATGAAATAACTTATCAAGAAATGAAACGATGTATAGGTGAATTTATTATTCTGTAATTATTGTTTAGAATTTCTGTAATTAGAATCCCACCTTCACAAAAGAGAACATACTAATTTATTCATTCGTTCAGTGGGTATTTATTGTGCAGGAGCAATAGATGAGTCATCTTGTTAGGTAGATCCATGCCAACGTTGGCACTTATACATTTGTTATTACTCTTCTATGCCTTTCCATAGTTTTTAATTTTTTTATTTTTATTAACATACAGTTGATTACGATATTGTGTTAATTTCTGGTGTACAGCAAAGTGATTTGGTTATACTTACATATATATACATATTCTTTTTCAGATTCTGTTCCATTATGATTTATTACAGGATGTTGTTCCCTGTGCTTTACAGTAGGACTTTGTTGTCTATCTATTTTATATATAGTAGTGTGTATCTGCTAATCCCAAACTCCTAATTTGTCCTTCTCCCACCACCTTTCCCCTTTGGTAACCGTAAGATTGTTTTGTATATCTGTCAGTCTGTTTCTGTTTTGTAAATAAGTTTATTTGTATCATATTTTAGATTCCACATATAAGTGATATCATATGGTATTTGTCTTTCTCTTTCTGGCTTATTTCACTTATTATGATAATCTCTGGGTCCGTCCATGGTGCTGCAAATGGCATTATTTAATTCCTTTTTATGGCTGAGTAGTATTCCATTGTATGTATCCATTCTTTACCCATTCATTTGTTGATGGACATTTAGATTGGTTCCATGTCTTAGCTATTTATACCTTTTCATATTTGAATGAATCTGTTGTGGAGGGATTAAAAAAATTAAGTACAGATATTCCTTCACTGTTTCTCAGCTCCCGACCCTCACACCCTTGGTCAGTCTCTCTCTTTCTCTCCTTACCTCTCCCCACCGCCCCTCCACACATCCATACCTGGATTGATAGTTTTTAAAGTATTGTGACATGTCAATGAGTTTTACTTACAAACCTTGTATGAATTGATTTTCTGGAGAATGCACTATTAAAATTTGGAAATATTTGTAACTTTCTTTAGAGAAGATCATGTTTTTGAGATTTTTTTTTTCAGATCTTTATTGGAGTATAATTGCTTTACATTGTTGTGCCAGTTTCTGCTGTACAACAAAGTGAATCAGCTGCATTTATACATATATCCCCATATCCCCTCCCTCTTGAGCCTCCCTATCCCACCTCTTTAGGTCATCACCAATCATTGAGTTGATATCCCTGTGTTATGCAGCATCTTCCCACGAGCTATCCATTTTACATTTGGTAGTGTATATATGTTAATGCTACTCTCTCACTTTGTCCCAGCTTCCCCTCCCCCCAACAACCAATGTCCTCAAGTCCATTCTCTACATCTGCATCTTTATTCTTGCCCTGCCACAGGGTTCATCAGTATCATTTTTTTAGATTCTATATATATGCGTTAGCATACAGTATTTGTTTTTCTCTTCCTGGCTTACTTCACTCTGTATGACAGACTTTACGTCCATCCGCTTCAATACAAGTAACTCAATTTCATTCCTTTTTATGGCTGAGTAATATTCCATAGTATATATGTGCCACATCTTCTTTATCCATTCATCTGTTGATGGGCATTTAGGTTGCTTCCATGTCCTGGCTATTGTAAATAGTGCTGCAATGAACATTGTGGTACATGGGTGTTTTTGAATTATGGTTTTCTCAGCATATATGCCCAGTAGTGGGATTGCTGGGTCATATGGTAATTCTATTTTTAGTTTTTGAGAAACCTTCATACTGTTTTCCATAGTAGCTGTACCAATTTACATTCCCATCAACAGTGCAGGAGGGTTCCCTTTTCTTCACACCCTCTCTAGCATTCATTGTTTCTAGATTTTTTGATGATGGCCATTCTGATCGGTGTGAGGTGATACCTCATTGTGACTTTGATATGCATTTCTCTAATGATTAGTGATGTTGAGCATCTTTTCATGTGTTTGTTAGCCATCTGTATGTCTTCTCTGGAGAAATATCTATTTAGGTCTTCTGCCCATTTTTGGATTGTGTTTTCTGTTTTTTGTTTTGATATTGAGCTGCATGAGCCACTTGTATATTTTGGAGATTAATCCTTTGTCAATTGCTTCGTTGGTAAAAATTTTCTCCCATTCTGAGGGTTGTCTTCTTGTCTTGTTTATGGTTTCCTTTGCTGTGCAAAAGCTTTTAGGTTTCATTAAGTCCCATTTGTTTATTTTTATTTTTATTACCATTATTCTAGAAGGTGGATCAAAAAGGATCTTGCTTTGATGTATGTCATAGGGTGTTCTGCCTGTGTTTTCCTCTATGAGTTTCATAGTGTCTGGCCTTACATTTAGATCTTTAATCCATTTTGAGTTTATTTTTGTGTATCATGTTAGGAAGTGTTCTAATTTCATTCTTTTCCACGTAGCTGTCCAATTTTCCCAGCACCACTTATTGAAGAGGCTGTCTTTTTTCCATTGTATATTCTTGCCTCCTTTGTCAAAGATAAGGTGCCCATATGTGCGTGGGTTTATCTCTGGGTTCTTTTGAGATTCTTGGTATCTGCAGATTGCTCCTGCAATTCACTTTAAGTTCAGAAAAGTTGCTGAATGGTGGAATTACCATCCTGGTTTGGAGTGTGGTGTGTACACACAATTCTATCCTTGGATATAAGCAGGTGCCCAGTCAGAGCGAAGCTTTCAAAAAAATTTTTGTGTTCTTGTCACTCTATTACTTCTCTTCCTGGGATATGTCTACATAATTTGTTAAGCTAGATACAGGGCTACTGGTTTATTAAACCTACATTTATTACTTGCTTAGCTCACACCTGGTATAGACCCTTCATCAGAAAGAAGGAATGATATACCTGAGCTGTACATCAGCCATACTGCTTTCTACAAGTCTACTCCTACATCAGTGCCTAAAAGGGACCCCCAAGCCCCAAAGTTCTGCTCTTTCTCAAATAGGCTCCCAGAAAATGCACGGGCATGTTATCAGAAAGTTTACAGGACATAGTTTTGCCTGTTTCTCGGGAGTATGGCTTCTCTTTCACAGTGCTTTTCCTTTTCTTTCTTTTTTCAGCTATATCAGTCTTTCTTGGTGGTTTAAGTTTGTATAAATCACACCAGAATTTCTACTTTTGAGTTGTGGACTTTGGAACATAGTCAAGTTTTACTTAAAACTTAAGTAAAGAATTAAGGTTTTTTATATTCCTCATCCAGGATATGTTGAATACTCACTAAAAGGAAGAAAAAGGCCTTTGAATTCTGGTGTCATGAACTACCCACCTTTTATTATTTAAATAATGTATAGTTTCTTTCTATCTAAAAGACAACTATAGGGACTTCCCTGGTGGCGCAGTGGTTGAGAATCCACCTGCCAATGCAGAGGACACAGGTTTGAGCCCCGGTCTGGGAAGATCCCACATGCCACAGAGCAACTAAAGCCACAACTACTGAGCCTGTGCTCTGCAGCCCGTGAGCCACAACTACTGAAGCCCACACACCACAACCAAGAGTAGCCCCCACTCACGGCAACTAGAGAGAAAGAGCCTGTGTGCAGCAACGAAGACCCAACACGGCCAAAAAAGAAAAAAGAAAAAAAGAAAAAAGACAACTATATAAAGTGATGCCTTTGACTCTACCAGCATTTATAGATACTTAAGCAAATGTAGAGTCTTTTGTAATAAAACAGCTTTGAATGTGAAGTTTTTAAGGTTTTAGGCAGATTTTGAATATTCCTTCAAATATATTTTTGTCCCTTTCTAGGTTATTCCAATGCTGCAAGAATTTATAACCAACAGATTGGGGCGAGCATACATTGAACCACCCCCGTTTGATCTATCCAAGGCATTTGCAGACAGTAACTGCTGCGCACCACTGATTTTCGTGCTCTCTCCTGGAGCGGATCCCATGGCTGCCCTTCTAAAATTTGCTGATGACCAGGTACCTTAAAACTCTTTTTTGTTTTCTGCTGCTTCCACCTGTTTGTGTCAATATCCTGTGGACATTCAGACAGGGCCTTCTGTTATACTGTTCCGATAATTCAAGGTCTCTTCCAAAGTGGCATTCAGGTGGTAACCACCCTAGAAATAGAGAGACCAGGGAGTCATAGACACCTTATCCAGAAGCTGTAGATGAATCAGGATATAGGAGAAATGAATTCCAGGCAAACATTCCCACAGAATTCCTTAAATAAACTTGAATGGAAATTAGGGGCTAATGGCTTTTTCCTCTGATCCTTATGCAGTAACCAAATTAGGTAAGATATAATTATTCAGAGTTCTGGAGGAAACTGAGGCAAGTTCATCTGTCTATTCAGGTTTCTTTTCAGCTTTGAATTTTAGGAGTATGATAGCTGGTCTCTTTCATCTCTTCCTCATATTAAAAGTCGTCTCAATTTTTTCCTGTCCCTTATCTCAACAATCAAAAACCCTCTAGAATTTTTCATTTATTACCATGAGTGTTTCTTACATGAATTGGCTTGCTTTTTATCTGTTTATTGGCTTCTTAATCAGTAAGAGGTTTCTAGAGCTTCATGTGCTTGGAACCTTTGAGGAATGCTACATGATTAAATGTTAATATATATTCAATATATATTAACATTTAATATGCATATTTATGTTTAATATTAACATTTCCTATGATGGTATTGATTCTTCTTTGAAATTTGATTTTAAATATCTTCGCTATTCTTGTACACAGGGATATGGAGGATCGAAACTTAGCTCTTTATCTCTTGGTCAAGGCCAAGGACCCATAGCTATGAAGATGTTAGAAAAAGCTGTCAAAGAAGGAACATGGGTTGTTCTTCAGAATTGTCACCTTGCCACCTCTTGGATGCCAACCCTTGAGAAAGTTTGTGAGGTAAACCTGCAAGTTTATTTTTATGAGACTGTAGTCCCCTAACATAATTAGTGATGTGCTTACCATGTGAGTAGCTCCACTCCTGTCCTGTAATTGGAGGGTGGCAGGTTAGTGGCATGGCTGGATTATAGGGCACATGGGCTATGGGAGCTAGAGGACAGCACATGGCCAGGCCTTGCCAAGTCCCTCCTACTCGGGGCAAGGGCTCGTCCCACGGGTCGGAAATAGCCTTCATCCAGAGAAGCAGCCTCAAAGACAGGAATAAACCACAAGGTAGACAGAAACCAATTTACTTTTTATAGCAGCAGACCAAAAACAACAAAGAGGGCTTTTCAGGAGGGTGTTCACGTGGCCCCTCTAAACCAAAAGGCTTCTTTTCAGGGTGTAACTTTTCTTTAACTCGCTTCTCACCCGCTTAGCCAGTGACTCTGCCACAGAGGATGAATCTGAAACCAAGAGTATGCCTCCACCCTCCTAGCGGGTCGCAGAACTTCCCTATTTTTGTGGGCAGAAATTCCAGGAAGAAAAAGCCACGTAGCTCAACTGAGTAAACGGAAAACCTGGCACTTGATTTCAACAAGCAGAGAGAAAAATGTGTGCACGTAATGACCTGTGACTCTAGCCCTTTCCTCACTCAGAGTCCCTCGGGCTGCTAAACTGACATAACTCGCACCGTCCAGACCTCCACCCGACACTTTAAGGAGCGGACTGTATTGCCCTTTATGCCACTTGTCGCCATTTGGTTTTGTCTGTATCTCCCACTGGGATGTAAGTGCTGTTTTGTTCTCTGGTTTACCTCCAGCACCTTGAATAGCGCCTGGTTCATGGGACATAATCAATAAATACTTGCTGGACCAGTGGATGAATAAAGCCTTTCGATGGCTTCCCATTGCGTGAAGACACAGTTCACGCCCCCATCATGGCTTCTTCACCTGACCTTTACCTGCCTCTCAGATCTCGTCTCTGGCCACTTTCCATCTTGACTTCCGTGCTCTGGCCATTTGGCGTCGTTCACCTGGGGGAGCACACTCTCTCAAGAGTGCAGGCCTCCATACTATATGTTATTTCTATCCGAAGAACTATTCTTTAATATTTTCTGCCTCACTAACATCTCATACCTCGGGGCTTATATTGGAGCTTTTTTATTTGTGCCTGTTTCCTCATGGTTCCTCTGTCTCTAGGCCGTTCTCGTGACCTGTTGAATCATATCATATACCCATCTGAGAGTCATCCAAGAGAAGAGCTGTCCCCAGTGGATGGTGAACTTGGCCCAAAGTCCCATGAGTCATGCTACCTAAGTCACTGGGCGTAGGGCAGCTGGTAGGAGGAAAAGATGGTGCCTTCACCATTTATTGAAGAATGTAGGTGCCTAATTATCCTTCCAATTCCCCCACCCACCCCTTCCCCACATAAGTGCTTAAAACATTTTTTTCCTGTTAAAGATTTGCAATTGAAAAAACAGAAAACATAGATACCACTGACAAGGATGATTGGAGAAGTTAGCAGCAGGGAGTGGGGCAGAACAGGAGAGGAGGAAAGGCCTATGATAGATATTCCAAGGCCCAGTGTAGCCTTCACAGCAGTCACGAGTGAGTGTTCTATCGTCCTCCCCAGTGCAGACCTGACTATCCCCGTAAACAAGTATTGCTAATGGTGATGTGGTTTAGTGCTTCAGGATACACCAGTTCTTCTCATCTTTCAAAATGCTCTTTTTTTTTTTTTTCATCATTACTGGGTTTAATGTTGATTTATCTGAGCATGTGGCTCATTCTTAAAACCTGGCTACACAGCAAGAAGGGGTCATTCTCAATCTGGCTCTGGGACAGAGGAGTATTTCTATAAATATCTCAGCAACATCAGTGAAGATACAAGATGTTTTGGAATGTCTTAGTCTTTATTGTGCCCAACTCTGAATTATGTAATGCCTTTGTAAACTCTACAGTCATGTGATTTAATTGTGACAGTGACAGCAGCTCTCGGCCTTCCCAGTGAAATATGTCGTTTCAGTGGCAGAATCAGCTTTTAAGGCTTTGCCTTAAACTACAGCAATAAGTCCTATTTTGTGAAAATGCTTCCTTCCTCCCACTTCTAGCCCATCCTATGCACACATAGTCCAAAGATTTTCCTTGCATTTTATGTATCTTTTGTATCTGGTTTCTTTTGTTGCAGGAGTTAAGCCCAGAAGCAACACATCCAGATTTCCGAATTTGGCTGACAAGTTACCCATCTCCAAATTTCCCTGTGTCTGTACTGCAGAATGGAGTGAAAATGACCAATGAGGCACCAAAAGGTCTACGGGCTAATATCATTCGATCATACTTCATGGACCCGATCTCTGACCCCGAGTTCTTTGGCAGCTGCAAAAAGCCTGTTAGTAATGGCAAAGTCTTGTTACCTCAGCCCCGTAAAGCAGTTCAGGTGGCCCCCGGTGATCCTGGATGTGTGTGCTGAGTAAAACTGCAAATTAAATAGGCCTCCTGCACTGTGGTGCAGTTGGTTTTGATTACTGATTATTGACTGTACTGAAGTCAATTTTATTAATATTTTATTTTAATTTTGCCACCAGCCTCATTCCTGCTCAGCTGAGATCTAGTGGGGTGTCATTAATTATGCAGCTTTCTATTTAGAAAGTCAGCTGTAAGCCATTCCCACTACAAATCTGCAAGGTTGGTGAATCTTGTTTCAGGATATTAACTGAGCCCTTTGCTATTTGGAGCCATCTCTTTAAATTAAAACATAAAAATATTTCCTCTATATAACTATAATGAGAGCCAAAATGGTTTTACTCCCTGATTGATAGGGCTCATAAGGGTCTTTTTTTTTTTTTTTTTTTAGCGTCACCAGGCAAGCAGGGAAGCCACCCACTGCTTTCATGATTAGAATTTTGTGTGTGAATGTCTGTGACCTAAAATTGTTTCACAGTGTTTTGCCATAATTAAAAATGGAAGGGCTTCTTTTTAAGAGGGGTTGTGAACCTTGGTAAGTTTCTGCCATTAAAAAGCTTGCACTCTTGATCTTGGAATATGTTTTAAGTACACATCAAAAGAAAGCATTAAGAATAAAGAAGTACTTTCATTAAACAAAAATCTGGGTTACTAAAAAATTGGGTGGGGGGAGCTGTATTTAAAATAAAGTCAAACCTTATCCTAAGTATCCAAGACCTGCTGTATGACAAACTTTTGCATTGATTTGGCCTGGAGACAGCAGGTTACTCCCAGGTAGGTGATGAGGGCATTTCTACATGTGATGGCTGGACAGAAGCCCTTTTGCAAAGATTTACTCCCTTCCTTCTAGATCCAGAGGTCTCTCCAGCAGTAGTCACACATGTTGGAAGTCCAGGCATTTATGAACCAAAATCCAAACCCAAACCAAAATTGCAAATGCCATAGGACCACACCATAATTCTTCTGTTTTAATTTTTATTTGGAAATAATTTTAAACTCACAGAAAAGTTGCAAATATAAAAGTAGTACAAAGAACAGCCCTATTCCCTTTACTTAGATTTGTCTCCTGTTAACATGACCATCTGCAGGTAAGTTGGATATGTCACTACCCTTTATTCCTAGATAAATCCTTTAGTGTATATTTCTTAAGAATAGAGATATTATCTTATCCTATTACAGTTATTATTTTAGTAAATTTAGCAAGTTTACACTGTTGTATCTAATCTACCCAAATTTGTGTTTGTGTCCCAAATTTGTCAGTTGATGCAGTGATGTCCTTTAGCACATTTTCCCTTTTCACCATGGGATGGGTCCAGGATTAGTATCACATGTAGTTGCCGTGTTTCTTTGTCTCCTTTAATCTGAACCATTGCTTCAGACTTTCTTTGTCTTTGATGGCACTGACTTTTCTGGAGAATTCATCTTCCCGTGTTGTTTTTAATAGGACATTCCCCACTTTGAGCCTGTTTGATATTTCCTCGCGATTAGGTTCAGGTCATGCATTCTGAGCCACAGTACCTGTGTGAACTCATGTCCTCATACTGGAGGGCACACGATGCCCATTTATCCCTCCCTGATGATACTAATTGTGATCCCCTAGATGAAGCGTTGTCTGATTTCTTCACTGTATAATGACTGCTTTGTCCCTAGCAACTAATAATCAGTCTGTGAGGAGACATTTTGGACCATGCAAATATTCTGTTTCTCATCAAAATCTACCCAGAACACAGATTTAGTAGCCAGTGATGGTTCTTGCTTGACCCACTTATGTCCTCTGGTGACTCTAATTCCTGCACTCCCTCCACATTTGACACGACACGCTATTGTCAGCAGCGGCCCTCCCTTCCACCCCGTTTGTTTATCTTTTATTGGTGTGGACTCATGAATTCCTTGCATTTTTCCTAGTGGTTTGTAATTCATTATTATTCTTAAGTCTTTGCTCAAGTTATCCCAGAATTGGTCAGTGGGAACTCCTTTTGTACTTCTTACAGGTCCCATTATTTTATTATTATTATTATTATTATTATTATTATTACTATTATTAATTTCTGGGAAAAGCTGCTCCAGACTTATCTGTATCCCAGTCCTGGAACCAGCCATTTTTCTGAAGAGCTGTGGTTCCTGTTTTGTGGGAAATGGTATTAGAGACCAAGAAATGGGTGCTAAACAAGTAGCATTTATTGTCTCTGGTTCTGGTCCTTTTAGAGAGAAATTGGAATATATACGTGTACTCAAAAGACGTGTGCAAATCTGTATATACACATATAGTGCGTACAAACAAGTCCATGCACACAAACACTCATATACATGTTTTAGAAGTAACAAGTTCCTAGCAACACCTCCAATCTCAGTCCCTGTACCCAGGGATCTTTCCTGCTTTTGCTCATTCCATATTTGCATGTCCCTTCTCTGTAGTGAGAAGCCTGGCTCCCACATCATGGGCACATTTTCTGATTTGCTGAGTTCTCTAATATTATATCAAAAAGAGTTGCAGAATTATCACAGCATGTTTAACTTTGCTTCTCCCACCTCTGTGGTTAAACTTCTGCTACTTTCCTCTCGTCTTACACTCTCAATTTTGTTCCGTGGGGGAAACTATCTCCCCACCCTTGGATAAAACTTTGGGCAGTCTTGTGGCTTTCCTGGTTCGTGGCAGGTAATAAAATGACCTGTAGTCATTATAAACTGCAAAGCCAGTCTTGATTCAGAAATGAGAAAGTGCAACACAATAGATTAATCAATATTTCAACTCTTATTCAAAACGTAGGTTTCAACTCTGTAGCCTCTCACGTTGGGCCTTAGTTGGTGGGCTTTATGCCATTGGGGAAAGAGGATGGAGCTGGCATCTTTCCTTTTTTTATCGAAGCATATTTCATTTATAATACTGTGTTAGTTTCAGGTGTATAGGAAAGTGTTAAGTTATTTTTTCCAGGTCATATTCCACTGTAGGTTATTATAAGATAATTCCCTGTATTATATAGTAAATCCTTGTTACTTATCTATTTTATGTTTAATAGTTTGTGTCTGTTAATCTTGTATTCCTAATTTGTCCCTTTCTCCCTCCCTCTCCACTTTGGTAACCATAAGTTTGTTTTTTGTTTTAATCTTTATTTCACTTTTTTTTTTAGTATTTTTTAAATTGAGGTATAGTTGTCTTACCAAAGTCAAGTAGAGTTCTCTGTTCTATGCAGCAGGTTCTATAGTGTATACATAGTGTATATATGTTGATCCCAATCTCCCGATTCATCCCCCATCCCCTGCTTTCTGTGCATCTGTGTCTCTATTTCTGCCCATAAGTTTGCTTTATATGTCTGTGAGTCTGTTTCTGTTTTGTATACACATTCGTTTTATTTTTTACTTTTGTTAAATTTTTTTGATTTTTTAAAAATTTATTTATTTATTGACTGCATTGGATCTTCGTTGCTTCACATGGGCTTTCTCTAGTTGCGGCAAGTGGGGGCTACGCTTCCTTGTGGTGCACAGGCTTCTCATTGCGGTGGCTTCTCTTGTTGCGGAACATGGGCTCTAGGCATGTGGGCTTCAGTAATTGCTGCACGTGGGCTCAGTGGTTGTGGCTCATGGGCTCTAGAGCGCAAGCTCAATGGTTGTGGCACATGGGCTTAGTTGCTCTGAGGCACGTGGGATCTTCTTGGCCCAGGGATCGAACCCTTGTCCCCTGCATTGGCAGATGGATTGTTAACCACTGTGCCACCAGGGAAGTCCCTTTTTTTTTTTTTTTTTTTTTTAGATTCCACGTATAAGTGATATCATATGGCATTTGTCTTTCTCTGTCTGACTTATTTCACTAAGAATATTCTCTAGGCCCATCCATGTTGCTGCAAATGGCGATATTTCATTCATTTTATGGCTGAGTAATAGTCCATTGCATATATATATATATATATACCATACCTTCTTAAACCAATCATATGTTGATGGACACAGGTTGTTTCCATGTCTTGGCTATTGTAAATAGGACCGCTATGGACATTGAGGTGCATGTATCTTTTTGACTTAGAATTTTCATCTTCTTCTGGATATATACCCAGGAGTGGAATTGCTAGATTATTTGATAGCTCTATTTTTAGTTTTTTAAGGAATCTCCATACTGTTTTCCATAGGGGCTGCGTCAATTTACATTCCCACCAACAGTGTATGAGGGTTCCCTTTTCTCCACACCCTCTCCAGCATTTGTTATTTATTGTCTTTTTTGATGATAGACATTCTGACTGGAGCAAGCTGATAACACAATGCGGTGGCATTGTGGTTTTGATTTGCATTTCTCCAATATTTAGCAATGATGAGCATCTTTTCATGTGCCTATTGGGGTGTCTTTCTTTTTGTAACTCCTCCAGCACGCAATAGCTGCTGATACTGAGCGCTTAGTTCAGGGCGTGGGCAGGGGTGAGGCAGGAGGGGCAGAGGTTCCTGTTCTGGGCTGCTACTGCCTGGAGCTCTTTGGACTTGGCAGGGATATAAAGCTGACTATTTTGCCTCGTGAGTTCTTTCATGGGTTCTCCTGTGGCTCCCCTGCTGACCTTCTCTGTGACCCGATCACCCTTGGCAGTGCCTCCCCTTCAGCTGGCTGTTCCTGATTCCCCTCAGCTTTTGGTTCTCCAGCCTTCACTTCACACAGGCTCCTACTGTTGGGGTTTCCTTACCCCATGACACAAGTCCTCTTGAACAGGAAAGCATTAAAATGACCACTGGCTGACATTCCTAGTCCAGCTCCCCATCTGCTCCTTGGGAGTCATGCCAGATTGGCCCACATCTGAGGGAGGGCTACTGAGTTCCCTCCCACAGGCATGACCCGAGGCCATAGACTGCTCTACTCTTCCAGGCATGAGTTTTGCACTTTCTCACTCCATTCCAGCTGCAGGGCATGTGTATTAACTCCCCAAGGAGTGCCATTAGTTCCTTCTCAGTAGCTTAGACCCCACACTCCCCTTGCCCTTGGAGGTGGGGACAAAGGCACTCCCAGTGCAGCAATTTCTCTTTCCAAGGAAATCACTTCCCAAATCCTCTTTCAAGCTTATTTTGACCATTTTTATATCCTCCTTGTGGAGGTTACAAATGATTAATACATTGCATCGTACTTTCTGATTTCTGAATCAAGGCTGGCTTTGCAATTGACAGTGACTATAGGATTTCTCTTAACTAATAGTAACCAGAAAAGCCACGAGGCTGCCCAAAATTTCAACCCCAAAGTGCTCGTAGAGCTTCTTAATTGGTTTGAACTATCTCCTTTGAAATTTCTCCGTGGTGATCTGGGTCCAAACATTGGAATTCATACTTCTTACCTCATGATGCTCAAGTTGAAACCCCCCAAATCCTCTAACGTACTGTTAAATTAGACGAGCTTACTATACTTTCTAAAAACCTGGTGTACATAGAAACTGTGTGTGTCAACTGAACATGTATACAAATAGGCATATTTTTGCCTAAATAGCTGGTAGAAGCAGTTAATCCTCTTCTAGTTTTCATTTGAGATGGATATATTTATAAGCAAGAGGAATTAATTACTTTCAGTTTAAAATATGATAAGCATAATGCCATGTTAGGGGAAGAAATAATGATGTTAGACCATTTCTTCTCATTACAGGAGGAATTCAAGAAATTACTATATGGCCTCTGTTTCTTTCATGCTTTGGTGCAGGAGAGACGGAAGTTTGGACCCCTGGGGTGGAATATTCCTTATGAGTTCAATGAGACTGACCTAAGAATCAGCGTACAGCAACTCCACATGTTCCTGAACCAGTATGAGGTACCATGAAAGCCACCGCAAGGACACAATCTGTTGTGCTCCTCACCGTGTTGTGTTTGTACAGGGAGCAGCGACTTCTCATTAATTTCCACTTTTACAAAATGAATAGCAGGATAGTTCCCAAAAGCTTATTAAGTAGGACTTTATTATAACAGGATATTATAACTGCCATAGTGGGTAGTTAGGATGTCAGTTTGTCTATTAGCAACTGTATTTTATCATTTATTTTGACACATAAACACCTATGGGAATCTGAAAAGTGATCATATTGTACTTATTTTGGAAAGAATTTGAGAAGACCATACATCAACCAGTCTCCAAAATGAAACAAACAAACAAACAAACAAAAAACCAGACTGATTTCCCTCTGTTCTGGAGCATGACCTTATTTTTAAGGAAATGTCATTGAACTTTTATTTGAGTTTGGGCCATTTGTCCTGATCAAATCAACTACTTAAGCCTTGGTGTTAACCTGCAGTTTGTATTCTGGGAAGAAGCCCCACGGTGTAATGTTGTTACATCAACCACATTTCATCCCCTACAGTTCTCTCCCACTCCCTCTCCCCACATCTTTCCCCCCTCCCATCTCTCTCTTTCCATCACTTGCACACATGCACGCGCACACACACATTCTCTCCCTCTGTCTCTGTCTCTCTCTCTCTATTTCTCTCTTTTCTACTTATCTATCAAATGGATTTTAACATGTTTGAACTTTTGAAGAACTGCTTGGTAAATCAATGCAAGTGTCCTACAAGGATATGGAACTTTTTTGAAAGTGAATCCTCTAAATTTTGATAGAATTTTGTTCAAAATTAGTTGGAAATCTTAAAATAAATCAATGGAGTATCAAAAAAAACTGGGTTTTGAAACTTTTATTGAATTATTATTTTTTTAAAGGCTTATGAACAGGAAGTCATTGAATCCTAACCCTGTAAAAGCAAAGGGAAAACAGAACAAAATAAATATTGAAAGCTCAAATGGCATATCTAAACTTAGGTGAAGAACATTTTGTCTGGTCTTCTGTGTTTCTTTGGACAAATTTGTGTTCTATACTAAAATGAAATGAGAAGGCCTTTGATTTAAATTTGGTGAAATGTTCAAAAGAAGCATTGATTTGATGAATTTCTTTCTTGTAATAATATTTATTTTAAACAGATACTAAGAATGGAAGCAAAAATATAATGATGCAGTGCATGTGGAAGTATTTAAGCTAAAATAATTACACTTTTCAATACAAACAAAAAGAATGAGGTGCTCCTTCAATTAGCAATTTGTTCAAGAACCTGTAGAATATATTCTAACTTAAAATATTTTAGTCTGTAGTGAAGTCAATTAAAAGTGTCAGCAATTTAAAATTTAGTAACCATAAAATGAAACTTTGCAAAAGATTATAGGCAATTTTACTTTAAAAATTAAAAAACTATGAGACCATATTGAAAAGTACATTCTTCTGGAAAATATCAGAGATGTTATTTGAGAGAGAGAGATGCCAGAAGTTAAAGTACATGAATATATACTAAGAAAAATTATTCTACTTAAGCTCTTAAGATAATCATTATAAAATTTTTGCTTTGATTTCTTATTTTAAGTAATAATCTTGTTTTAGAAGCAATGTTTGAATAGAACTAATTACAGGTCTACCTATACAAAATATATATATACACACACATATATACTATTTTAAAATTCCATAGTACTAATTATCTTTAGTGCCCACGTTCACACTCAAAGTGTTACACTTTGGACAGTGGTTTATTTGGTCACCCTAGCTTTTTAAAGATCTGAACACAAACAGAAGTAAACAACTCACTGGATGTGATTAGGGAAGGTTCCACAGAGGAGGAGTTGTTTGGGACTCGAACAATGAATAGAAGGTTTTCAGATCGATGGTGTAAAGAAGCAGCAATAAAAAGGATAAAGTACAAATAGGTGAAAAGGTTTGGTTAAGTATAGGTGATTTGGAACATCCTTGTATGCCATGCTAATTGATTTGGGATTATTATATTGTTATTGGTCTGCTTTTAGGAGAGTAGTTGCATTTTAGAAAGGCCACTCTAGCAACAGAATGGAGAGCAGATTAGAGGGATTTGGATGACAGGCCAGTTTTAGATGATGTGAGGTGAATTGGGTCCGCCCCCACCCCCACCAAAAAAAAAAAAAGATATGTTGACGTTCTAATCCATGGTACCTCAGAATGTGAACTAATTTGGGAATGGAGTTGTTGCAGGTATAGTTAGTTAAGCTAAGGTGAGGTCATACTGAAGTAGGGTGGGTCCTTAATAAAATATGACTGGTATCATTATAAAAAGAGGGAAATTTGGATACACAGAGAAGACAGCCATGTGAAAACAGAGGCAGAGATTGCAGTTACACTGTGACAAACCAAGGAATACTTGGGCTATGGAAATGGAAAGAGGCAAGGAAGGATCCTCTTAGAAGCTGTGGAGTTTGAAACACCTTGATTGCAAACTTCTAGCCTCCAGCACTATCAGACAATACATTTCTGTTGTTTTAAAACATCTATCGGCAGCCCTGGAAAACTAATGGTCTCCTGTATTAGTTTTAACCCAGGCAAGAGATGACAAGAGTTTAAAGTATTTGCACTGGGCTGGGGAACATGGAAGAGATGTAATAGATATGTAGGGACAGGGGTGGAAATGACTTAGATATTAAATGGTAAAGAGAGAGGGAGAAGTCTGTTAATGTTAGTTTGGGGATCTCATCAGGTGGCCCTACCACTCATTAATCCAGACAGGGAATAGTACCAGGAATATAGGTATATAGCAGGTGGGTTGGTGGAATGGGGGTGGGTGAGTGGATAAGTAATTCAGTCTTGTACAGTTTATACCTTTGGGGTGTCTAGGTGTAGCTGTTGATGATATCGGGTAGGCTTTTGGCACATAGATATAAAGCCCAAAGAAGACAGTGCGAGCAAATAGAGAGCTGTGAGTTGTTAATGTGTAAGAAGCCTGGGAACACCTGAGGTTTAAAAGGGAGGCCTTGTAGCATAAAAATGAGCTAAAGCCTGGCTGCTGGTGAGCACCCAGTATCGATGGTAGCAGAGAGGATGGGAGAAATGGAAAGTGCAGACCAAGCAGTCAGAAAAAAAGGGGAAGAGAGCACACTAAGTAACTATGGAATGTCAGGAATTGTCCATCCTGGAAAATGCTACAGAGAAT
The DNA here is from genome assembly GCF_030028045.1 of Hippopotamus amphibius kiboko. Classification (NCBI taxonomy): domain Eukaryota; kingdom Metazoa; phylum Chordata; class Mammalia; order Artiodactyla; family Hippopotamidae; genus Hippopotamus; species Hippopotamus amphibius. The sequence continues at coordinate 108,274,405 of NC_080193.1, forward strand.
CTTTTAATGATGTAAGGGACTGACTGAACTGGTTCCTTCTATTAAATGACAATCAAGCAGTACTTCCCATTCCTCCAGCACAGTGACCATGTAGCAAACTGCACAAAACTGCTACTCATGCTTCATGTATAACCCAGCAAGAGATACAGAGAGATTCTTTGTGGAATATGATTCACAGTTCCCTTTGATATTTTTTAATAAATGTATTTATTTATTTAATTTTTGGCTGCCTTGGGTCTTCGTTGCTGCACATGGGCTTTTTCTAGTTACAGCGAGTGGGGGCTCCTCTTCATTGTGGTGCGCAGGCTCCTCATTGTGGTGGCTTCTCTTGTTGTGGAGCATGAGCTCTAGGGGTGCGGGCTTCAGCAGTTGTGGCACATGGGCTCAATAGTTGTGGTGCATGGGCTTATTTGCTCCGCGGCATGTGGTATCTTCCTGGGGCAGGGATCGAACCCATGTCGCGCATTGGCAGGCAGATTCTTAACCATTGTGCCACTAGGAAGTCCCTCCCTTTGATATTAAATCTAATGTAATCCTTCAGCAATCAAAATTTTGTTCTTTTTTGTTGAAGTATAACTGACCTACAACATTCTATTCGTTTCAGGTATACGATATGATTCAACATCAGTATATATCACAAAATGAATTATCTGTCACCATAGAGTTAAAATTTTTTTTCTTGTGATGAGAACTTTTAAGATTTACTTGCTTAGCAGTTTTTAAATTTGCAACACAATATTATTGACTAAAGTCACCATGCTGTACTTACATCCCCATGACTGACTTATTTTATAACTGAAAGTTTGTGCATCTTAATATGTTTCACCCATTTTGCCCTCCTGGCAACTCCCGGCCCCTCTGGCAACCATCAATCTATTCTCTGTATCTGTAAGTTTTGTTTATTTGTTTTGTTTTTTTAGATTCCACATTTGAGTGAAATCATACAATCTTTCTCTGATTTATTTCACTTAGTATAATACCCTCAAGATCCATTCATGTTGTCACAAATGCCAAGATTTCATTTTTTTTATGGCTGAGTAGTATTCCATTGTGTATTCCACACCTAGTCCATGCCTTCTTTATCCACTCAACCATCAGTGGACACTTACATTGCTTCCATGTCTCAGCTATTGTAAATATTGCTGCAATGAACATAGGAGTGTATACAGCCTTTCAAATTAGTGTTTTTATTTTCTTTGAATAAATACCCAGAAGTGAAATTGCTGGGGCATATGGTAGTTCTATTTCTAATTTTTTTCTTTTTGGAGGTACTTCCATACTGTTTTCCATAGTGGCTGCACCAATTTGCATTCCCACCAACAGTGCACAAGGGCTCCTTTTTCTCTTCATCCTCACCAACATGTGTATTATTTCTTGGTTTTTGGATAACAGCCATTCTGACAGGTGTGAAATGACATCTTGTGGTTTTGATTTGCATTTTCCTGGTGATTAATGATGTTGAGCATCTTTTCATGTGCCTATTGGTTGTCTGTATGTCTTCTTTGGAAAACTATCTATTCAGATCCTGTCCATTTTTTAATCAGATAATTTGGTTTTTGTTGTTGAGCTGTATGAGTTTTTTATATATTTTAATTTAAAAAAAAACGTAAGTAGGAATAATTAAACTATAAAAGAAAAAAATACAAGTAGATATATATAATGTTCTTGGCAAATGGGTAATTCCTTTGTTTTTGCTTTGGGGGGGGCGGGGTGTGTGTGTGTGATTGTGTGTGAATGAAATGCTCACCCTTCACTCTCACCCTACTTGTCCAGACTTCTTCCTATGCACAAATAGTTATATATATACATATGTACAACATACACACACATTTTTCCTCAAATACATAATTATATTTGCATATCATTTTCAACTCACTTTTCTCACTCACAGTATGTTGTGGACAACTTCCAAAGTAGATATAGATCTTCATTTTAATGACTGCATACACAGCATTTCTCACTTTTGACTATCAGAATTTTATTTCCTTTTTATTTCTTACTAATAAGAAATATTAAAGTGAGTATCTTCATAAGTAACCTTGCATATGGTTGCCAACTTCTGTACTTTCTCCTGGCCTGTGGTCTCAACGCTCTTATAACAACAGAACAGGGAAGCAATCCCTCCTATTTCTGCAGCCCAATCCAATGGGCCTGGGCCCCCTGGAAAAATGCATTCCCTGGTTTGATTGGCCCTGATTGTGATCGAGCTGCTGAGAGAAACAACAGTTTACCCATCAACTCTCAGGGGAATGTTGGCAGGTTTTAAACATAAGTCAAACTCCTCCCCCTCCAGATCTCATCTTATGTCTACCTCACAAAGCCCTCCCAGGGCCCAACTCATGCTCATATACTATTTAATTTGCACAGGAGTTTTCTTTCTATATTTCAGTTTTATGATGTGGGGACATGTCAACAAGGCAAACCCAAGCAGTGCCTGCATCTTTCTTCAACACCATGCCTGTGTTCACCCTCCTGGTTCTGCTTGTTTCTCCACCAGGTCTTGGTCACTGAGGTGTTCTCCTAAACTCCCTGCCTTCACTTCCAGTTCTACCAAGTAACAAGTCGAATAATTCCTAACCCTGAATTCAATAAATTCCCTTTCTCTAATCACTACTATCTACTCTTCCCAAGTGCTATTTTTTTCTACTGAAGAGATTCCTCTAAGTGGGATCACTGGATGTAGGGTGTACACACTTTAACTTTTAGCAGATAATTGCCAGAAGGACATTTATAGCACAAAAATGGTGAAAAAAATCCTAAAGTAAGATTGCTATATTTTAGTAGAAAAGATTTTAAAACATTGCTATATGAAAATACTATAAACAAACATCATAAAAATGAAAGACAAATGAAAATTGGAGAAAATACCTAAAATTTGTCCAACAAACTGATTCAGTATCTTTATAAAGAGCTTTTAATACTGAAAAAAAGATAATAATTCATATGAGGAAAACACAAAAGAATAAAGTAGATAATTTAACAATAAATACAAGTGGTAAATAAACATTTTTAAAATATCAATATCAAAAAAATGAAATTAGGATATGTAAGGTACAGCATGGTGACTATAGTTAATACTGTATTGCATATTTGAAAGTGGCTAAACAGATCTTAAAAGTTCTCAACACACCAAAAAATTGTAATTATGGTGATGGATGTTTAAATAGACTTATTGCAATCATTTCACAGTATATACAAATACCAAATCATTATTTGTAACCTGAAATTAATATAATATGTTAATTATAGGTCAAAAAATTAAATTAGAAATTAAAAACAATTTTATTGTATAATTATGTTTTTTCCTAAATGATAATGCTCAGTTTTGTTGTGAGTAGTGGGAGAGAGAATTCTCTATATTACTGGTGGATATTTATGCTTAGGATAAATAAAATTGCAATACGAAAAATCAATTCTTTTGCATTCATAAGCATTTAGAAATTCTATATACTAGAAAATGCAATAAAAAAGCAAACTAACAGGAAAAATATTTCTACAAATTTGATAAAGGTAGATTTATAAAAAAGCTTATACAAATAAAACAAAACTTTAATGGAAAAAAATGGGTAGAAGGCTATTTCAGAGGAGAACAAATATTATTAAACATATGAAAAGATCATAAATTTCATTAGTAGTCTAGAAAATGCCAATTAACACAATAATAATTATCTTTGGGCAATCAAATTAGCAAAGATTTTAAAACTGATTCCTACAATTACTACAGCCGTTCTGGAAGGCAGTTTGGTGATATTAACTGCTTTTTATAAACTTCTTTCCTTTTGACAGTGTAATTTCCTTTTCAGGAATCTAGACTAAAAAATCAGAAATTTTAAGGAATGTGTATTTAATGAAACAGTTTAACAAAGTAGAAAATTAGGAGCAACTGAAGTCTTCAATATTAGAAGACAGTTATTAAAAAGTATTATCAAAGTATTTCATGAAATGGTAAAGATATCTCATAATATGAGATTGGGTGAAAAATTATACGCAAAATTATATATACAGTGTGATTCCAATTGTCCATATATATGTGTATATATATGTATATATATGTGTATATATATGTGTATATATATAAAGATGATGAAGGAAATTAACACTGGTTATCTGGGAATTATACTGGATTGGTTTTGAATGTCACTCAGCAGTGCAGGATTTTCGAGGATGTAGGATTATGGTCTAACATTTTGCATCAGGCGCATAGTAGGTGCTCCATTAATCTTGGTTGAATAGAGGTGAGTTCACAAGTTAATAGAAGATTTCTATTCTTTGCATTGACAGAATGGAAATGACAAACCACAGGAGAGAAAGACCCTGGGGAAAATTACAGCAAATTAGCCAGGATGTATACAAACGGAAATTGTGTTGATGCAAACTTTTTATACACTATTTCAATAACATGAGCAAACAAGAAACACGATTCTGTATAAGGTGCCACTGCTAAGTCTTAACTGATGGAGCGACTTGACCTCTACTCTAGGAACTGCCCTATGACGCGCTGCGGTACATGACTGGCGAGTGCAATTACGGCGGCCGCGTGACGGACGACTGGGACCGGCGCACGCTGCACAGTATCCTGAACAAATTCTTCAACACGGAATTAGTTCAGAATCCGCACTATAAATTCGACTCCAGTGGCATCTATTTTGTGCCTCCCTCTGGTGATGTAAGTACATATGCTCTTCAGGAAGCCTAAAAGCAGTAAGACGTGAAATTCCTCTGATAAAGAAAATGGTGTTTGTTTGTTTTTTTAAGAGGCCTTGTTTTTTGTTGATCATAGTGTGTGCTTTCTTCAGTATTATAGAGACAGAGCAAATCCCACGCAAAGATGGAGTTAGTGGTTTCCTATATTCTGTAACATAAGGACTATCAGGAACGTTCCTTACCCAAGAATAGCTTCCACAGTGACCTGAAATTCTATTATTGTGAATTCAGTGCTTTGAGTAAAATGGCATGGTCCCCAGTTAAAATGGAAATACACATGAGAAAGGGTTACAAAATAGTATTAACAATTATAGTTAACATTTAGATCATGTTTAAGTATTTACAAAGCAGTTACATGTAATTATCTTGCTAGAGCATCACACCTGCTTCACAAGGCCAAGGTTCTCTTCTGCTATTTTTTCCAGTCCTGTCTAGTAGATGTGGTATCTGCCTTCAGACTATCACTCAGTAGACTTCTAGGGACTGCCAGCGCAGTTAAATTGGTTCTCATTTTATTCCCGGAAGTCAAAAGGGCACATATAAAAGTTAAAAACACAGCCACAGGCAACAGAGGCACATACCATGACCACATTATCCACTAGGATGGATTCTAGCTGAGGACAGACACTAACAGAAATGAAGAGAAAAATCATTCCCAGAGCCTAGGTCACCAATTGGGCGGGGCAGGTCAACACAGGGAGTCATGGTAACAAGATCTCCAGTGATGATTTGGCAAGTAAGAAGAGGCCAAGATGAAGTCAGTTTATGTAACATGACCCATGTCGAAAAACCATCAATGACCAATCTCCCCCCCACCATATATGTATGTGAATGTTTGCATATGATTATATGAGCATCAAAAAAAGTATGGAATTTTGATAGTTCACATAAATAAAATATAAAATGTGTGTGCACATGTATAAAAAGGTTTACCATATTAATGGTGGTTATCTCATGATAAAATCTCAGATAATTTTCACTTTTCTGAATTACGTGGATTTATCACAGTAAGAGTAAACAGAAAAATCAGACTAAAGCAGAAATAAAATTATTGTAATAAACTAGGAATAGTCTTCAGCAAATGCAGCACAGAAAGATTTCTAAATGAAGCAGCCAGAATATTCCTCTCTCCATTTTAAAATCCATTCCAATTGAATGGGACATTTTTTTTTCTCTCTGTAAGTGTGTCCATATCTTATTTTATTTTTTTAACACTTTGGCCCAGGTTGAAAGAAAATGAAAGCATTCAGTGTCTAGTCTCACAGGCTCATCCACTCAATAACTTGAGTATTGAAAATTCTCTCTTTTCAGTGAGCAAGTTCTACAGGATAATTAGATTTCTGTAATTCTAACCTCCTGATTTTCTGATCTCTAACCTCCCGACTCCTTGTTATTCATCTTTGCAGCACAAAAACTACATCGAATACACAAAGACACTGCCACTGACCCCAGCTCCAGAAATCTTTGGGATGAATGCCAATGCAGATATCACTAAAGATCAGTCAGAAACTCAGCTGCTGTTTGATAACATTCTTCTCACACAGGTATGTGATCTGTACAGCAACTGGCTTCTGAGGCTGGGAAGGATGTTCTCCACGCAGCGTGAGCCGACACGGCAGAGGCCCAGAAACAGAATTCCATCTGTTCACGTAGAGAATCATTTTAAGGAAAAGAAAAAAATAGGTACCTTAAAAGTGTGTTTAAACATAAAGTAAATGAATGTGAAGGTTTTGTTTTCATCAGTCTTTTGATTTGGGAAGAATCTTTGAGTATCATTCTGCTGCCAAGAGTTCTTTGAGTAACATTCTTTGAGTATATCTGAGCACTGTTCAAAATGCTTTATGTGTAACAGTGTAATGCTTACGACAGTCCTAGGAAGTAAGGGTGCTAATTATTCCCATTTTACAGCTAGAAGACTCACACAGAAAGATTAAGTCATTTACTCAAGGTCAGCTAGTACAGTTTCAAGCCAGGACTCAAAGCCAAGCAGTCTGACTCCCACTAGTTTGGCTCCAGAATCTGTGTTCTGAATCACTATGTGATATTCTTCTCTAGATTCAAAAGGTGGGATAGGGCCTAGAAGGCAGATAACCAGAGATGCTGGGGTGGGGGTGGGGGTAGGAAGCTAAAAGAACCAGATTAGGAGGATGACATAGTGTTCTATCCTTGATGGAAGAGTTCATAGAACTTCTAGTTCTCGTCTGCTGTAAGATGACGTTTGCTAATAAGGCAGAAAGGACAAAGACTATTTTTTATGCCCGTTTTACATGTTAATACCATTAAAATCAGTTATTGCCTGAGCATGAAAGTACATATACAGACTTGAATAAGTAGATCTTTAGGAACATCAGTGCTTGTAGTATGAAACAGTCTGACAACAGGAGATTTATAGTGTCTTTTGGCTTTTTTTAAACTTGATGGGCTGTGCCACATAAAGCAGTGGGCTCATTCCAACAGAAAATGACTCAGAACCAAACAAATAAGCTTAAATACACATGGGGTATCTTCTCAGTATGTAATTAAACAACCTCTTTCAATATCCTCCAGCTCAGATTGGCAAGTACAATTATAGTAATGGGTAGGCAGGAGTTCAGTGATTCTACATTGGGTTTACCACAATTCAGAAGCAACGAGATAGACCAGAACTGCCGGTCGGAGAGCAAGGTCATGATGACAAGACCTTGTGTATTTAATTAAAATATCTTTTGAAATGAGAGGAGCCAATATTGGAGCTGAGAAGTTTACTTCTGCAGCGTTCTTTTGCTTATGCTTAACTGCCAGACTCTCTTTTGGGTAAGAAATTGTTTCAACCTAAAATATTATAAAATTAGAAATGGAAAAGCTAAATTCCATGATGTCTCCTTGAAAATGGATCCCACTTATCTTTATTTGTTTAATAAAAGGAAAACAACCGTTAGAAGATTTCAAATGGCGTTTGTGAAAACTCTAAGGAAAGGTGGTAAAAAGAAAAAAGCTAAGTTAAATACTTACAAATAAATAACACCCTCTTGCTCTTAATTTTCAATATCAGTTGGATATTACTTTTAAAACATATCCCCCCATGTGATTTTGGTGAGAAATAGGTATAGGAATGTTTGTGTTACTAAAATATTTTTCTTACATTTTGAAGGGCTATAGCCCTAGGCTTTATTTTTTGTTTTTTTTGGGTTTTTTTGGTGGAGGCACAGCTCTTGTTAGAAAATAGGAATGGTTGAGTTTATAGTACATTGTATGCATGTCAAAATACAAATAGAAATCAGAATATGATTCTTTAAATGCAACAGAAATAGATATTTCACTATTTTTGGCCAAATGTTCATTACTTTCTTTGTTCTCTGTATTTTGTCTTATGTATTTAGTTGTAAACCTAGCACTTTGGGATCATGATAAAGGATTACCATATTGCAATATCCTTTTTTTTTTACTAGCATGTAATTAACACTTACCAGCATTAAATTTTTTTCTTGCACAACTTCATAGCAACATGTTAGGTAGCATTAAAAACCTCACTAGAAAGCTAAGTAGAAGTAATAGTCAATATTTATAGAATAGATCCAATGTAGAAACTAGAAAATATAAAATCTGAAATAAGACTAAACACAGTTTTCTAGGACTGAAAAAGTATGAGAGATATTCATTTATATTCTAATAGTGTTTGTTCTCTCTCAACACACACACACACTCATTCATTTATTCCAAGGATTTAAAGGGTTTTCCCAGAAAATATAGATTCATTTACATAGTGCCACTATAAACATAAACAATAAAAATTGAAATTCGCCTTCCTTGCTTCCACTGTGAATCCTAAAGTCCGCCTCATCCCCATAACTCCTCCAGCTGCTTAGAGGAGATGAGTTTATTTTCTTTGCCCTCTTGGTTCAAGGAGAAAACTATATCTCTGCTTTTGGCAACCAGTAGGCACCAGAGTTATTAGCAGATATATTTTGCGGCAGGTTTTCTCAAAGCAAGACCAGATTTCTTCCTCCTAGGCTATGATGCCCGTCATCACTTGGCCACCCCACCAACGTGAACGCTTTTTCTCCTTCTATCCGCAGCATCTTCTCTTCCCCCGACCCCCGGGCAGCACAGTGTGCAGCTCGATTGCTTCCTCCAGGCCCTCTTTTGCTTCTGAACATTGTACACGACCTTCTACCTAACAATTGTTTTTCTCCCGAAACTCCATTCCCATGCCTGTTATTGTCACTTCAATAAATCTTATGTGGAGAAGAATCATAGATAAAACAGCAAAGTGTCCATAGTACTCATTTTTATAAAATTTACTTTAGGAGTTTTCCTATCCAGCAATTCTTAGACTTTGATGAGGGTTTCTGATTTGTAGTTTGGATTCTTTCCAGTCTCGTTCAGCAGAGGCCGGCGCAAAATCTTCGGATGAAGTAGTAAATGAGGTCGCCAGTGACATCTTGGGTAAACTTCCAAACAACTTTGATGTTGAGTCTGCAATGAGGAGATACCCAACCACTTACACTCAGAGCATGAACACGGTGCTTGTCCAGGAAATGGGACGGTTCAATAAGCTGCTGCAGATCATTAGAGAATCATGCATTAACATCCAGAAAGCAATCAAGGTAAGGGGGAGTACAGCAAGGAAGAATCATTGAAACGAACATATCATTCATTTGATCAGCAAATGAATATTGGGCACAGATTCTCTGAAAGCACTGTTCTTGGCTCCAGGAATAGAAAAAAAAAAAAAAATCCCTGCCCTTAAAAAGTGTGTAGAATCCTGGTGCTGACAGTTAATAAATGTGTGAATGAGCATGGAGTAGGGTACCTTTAGCGACCATTTGCTGGATGGGATATATGCTAAGAAGGCATAAAATGTTAAGGAATAAGAAGGCAAAGCTTCTGCTCTCATAGAGCTTACCTCTTAGCGAGGGAGACAATTGAAAAATGAACAAATTTATTTATTTTAAAATTTTTTTAATAAACATTTATTGGCTGCGTTGGGTCTTTGTTGCTGCACATGAGCTTTCTCTAGTTGTGGCGAGCGGGGGGCTGCTTTTCATTGTAGTGCGAGGGCTCCTCATTGTGGTGGCTTCTCTTCTTGTGGAGCACAGGCTTGAGGCACACGAGCTTCAGTAGTTGCAGTACATGGGCCCAATAGTTGTGACTCATGGGCTCTAGAACCACAGGCTCAATAATTGTGGTGCATGGGCTTATTTGCTCCACGGCATGTGGGATCTTCCTGGGGCAGGGATCAAACCCATGTCCCCTGCATTGGCAGGTGGATTCTTAACCACTGCGCCACCTAGGAAGTCCCAAATTTATTTTTTCAGTCATTGGTAAGTTCAATGGAAAAAAATAAAATGGGATAAGGATGTAGAGAATGATGGGTGGAAAACTCACTCATTTGGGGTCAAGCTGCTCTGAAGAGAGAGGCCTGATGGGAGGGGCAAGCCATGGAACATTTGGGAGAGGGTCTAACCAGGATGAAGGCCATGAGAAAACCAGCTTAGCGTGGTCCGGGAGCACAGTGGGGAAGGCTGGCTTGGCTAGAGTGGGGTGAGCACGAGGGAAATGGTAGGACCGAGAGAGGAAGGCATGGCTTCATGATGGCCTTGTCGGCCAAAGCCAAGGTTAGGATCTTCAATTTTATTCTAAAGTGTAAAGGTAAAGGGAAGCCTTCAGAGGGTTTTAAGCAATGAAATGAAATGATCTATTTTATATTTTTAAAATTTGCTCTGACCACTGCAGAAAGGATTGTGGGGAAACTAGAACACTGGCAGAACCCAATTACATGATTGAAGTAGTCCAGCTGAGCTGGTTTTCTGTTGTAGCAATGGAGGTGGAGAAGAGTGGTTGGATATGAGCTATTATGGAAAGAGGAGTCTGCCCGGCCAGATGTGGTACAATCTGACTGGGCTGTTTGGTTAAGAAGCATTCACTGTCTTGTGTTTCTCCTTAACCTGGTTCTCCCCGTATCCTTCCTGGAAGATGGGGGCCTGGCTTCCTGCATTCTGGGCGATGAAGGGGAAAGAGGCTCCAGGGAGCTCAGCAGCTGATAGATGTGCACTCATTTAATTCCCATTTGCATTATGGGAATTCTGACCCCAACTGAGCCTGGAAATCCCCCCTCTAGAGATTTTTTCATTTTCCTTTCCAGGTTTCATTTGAGGTAGGTGATGTGCAGTTTTGTGGGAGAAGACCCAGGAGTCTGTTTTTTAAGCCAGATTTCAACAATCTTCTTCGTTTAGCACCACCCTCCTCTCCTCCCTTTCAGCTAGGGCCATCAATTCCAAATATTTTGAGTATCCCAGTATAAATCTAGTTGATTCTTAGCTTTCCCCTCTGCCAGTTTAGGACCAGGTTTCTCCTGACTGCTAAGAGTCCTCAGCTACCAAGAGTCCACATGCTTTCTAACTGCCTTGCCTTTTCCTATTTTTCCTGCACTTGTAGGCTTGTGCTTTTAAAAAATAAGTTCCTTTACCATTGTTTCAGAGTCTGGGGAAGGAGGCGAATGAAATGTGAGTGTTTAATCCATTAAATTTACTCTAAAATCTTCTCCATATATTAGTTGGAATGATATTGTCAACTATGGAGAAAACAGAAATGATGATGGCAACTGGCCCAACTGCAAGATCAAATAGGAATTTTCAAGGGCCTCAAAGTTTTACCATCTGTTAGCATCTTCAATTTTATTCTAAAGTGTAAAGGTAAAGGGAAGCCTTCGGAGGGTTTTAAGCAATGAAGTGAAACGATCTATTTTACATTTCAAAATGGGATAAGATTAATTAGCCTTCACAGTTGCAATCCAGGATATTTTAACTTTTCAAGGCATTTCACATCACTTTCCTCATTTTGTATTTATCACTATCCTTTTAAGATGGCAGGACAGAGAGATATTAGTTGTCCATTTAATAGACAAATAAACCAAGTCAAAATTAGGCTGTGATTTCGTAGCTAGTGAGAAGCCAACTGTTAATTAAGAAGACCTTCCAGGGCGGGCAGAATGGGTAAAGGGGGTCAAAAGGTACAAACTTCCAGTTACAAAATAAATAAGTCACAGAGATGTAATGTACAGCTTGGTGACTATAGTTAATAATAGTGTATTGCATATTTGAAAGTTGCTAAGAGAGTAGATCCTAAAAGTTCTTATCACACATGAAAAGTTTTGTAACTATGTATGGTGATAGATGTCTACTAGACTTATTGTGGTGATCGCTTCACAATATATACAAATATTGAATCATGTTGTACATCTAAAACGAATGTTGTATGTCAATTATATTTCAGTAAAGGAAATTTTCCAGCAAAATTTGATTCATTACAATTGTTAATATTTTTCTAAGGGAGAATTCACAACTTGTGAGCAAAAGAAAATACCTGGTTTTTTTTTTTTTTGCTATATGACTCAACATTAACTAATCATAATTGTAAACAAATATAATTATAAAATTATTGAATATCTAGAATACTATTGTGTTAAACAATGGTTAAATATGTTTCAGGGGCTTGTAGTGATGTCTACAGATCTTGAGGAAGTGGTTAGCAGCATTCTGAATGTCAAAATTCCAGGAATGTGGATGGGTAAATCATACCCAAGCCTTAAACCACTTGGGAGCTATGTGAATGACTTCCTTGCAAGACTAAAGTTTTTGCAGGTGAGTTCATCCAAATGCTCATATATTAAGTTTCTTCTGATTTGATTTTCTTCATCAGGATGCCTAATGTAATGAGTATTAATTACTGTGCAACCCAGGGCACAAATGACCATGGCTCAATATTGCATATAGTTTTTATAACTGTTACACTGAACTGTCAACATACTGATATTGGAAGTAGAATCTCTGAAAGCTTCTTTAGGAGCAAGTGTTCATGTTTAGTGAAGTTAGACATTCAAGTCAATGACATTTGAAGAGAGAAAAGGACTGGCTATGTTGATATTTCCACGAAATATTTAGCTTTAAAATAGATCCCTACAGCAGCGCATCTTAGAAAGCCAGATAAGCTACTAGCAAGAATTATTTCTTCCTTGCCCAGCACTCTTCCAGGTCATGAAATCACTAGACTGCTGTTTCAGCCCAAGAGAGTAATAATGTCAAAAGCTAATTGTCTTAGAAATGTAGAGTGGGCAGAAGCCTGCCTCCTAATTTTCTGGCAATATTGGTTAACTATGGTCTTATTAACAATTATATTTGTTAGCAGTATTGATTCATTTCCTAGATACTGTACCTAATGCATCAAAAATTGCCTGTGAGGAAACTTCTCCGGGGATACAATGATTAAACTCCCCTTCCATAATATAGGCCTTCTGTGGTACTAGACTTGGTACTAAAGAATTAAGACTGTTCTTCAAAAATGAAGACTCTACCTTGGATTCTTATAGGGGAAAGTTCTTCAAATTCACTTCTTCAGACTGACTTCTATAATTTACTATTTAGTTAGAGTCAGTACTCAACTACGTATTATAATATGTGATGTGAACAGAATATCCAAATATCTTGATATAAAGATCTTAAGCTCTCGCTACCCTGTGTCTTCTGGGAGTTCCTTGTACAATATGTCTTCATATGTTGGATTTCATTGTATTTTGGTGAAGCAGAAGGGAAAATTTCTGAAGGAAGATTCTACCAGACACTGACAACCAGAGAGTAAAAAAGTGAAAAAACATTGTCCTCAGAACAGACCTTGTAGGGAGATCTTTTCTTCAACGAAACAACATGATCTGCTGTGCAGCAATCTATTTTGATACTCACTGTTGCATGGAGCTTTTCTGAAGGAATCACTGGGCATGTATAAAATAGATATTTGCATCTGGGTCCAGGCACATTGTGATAACCAAGCTGGTGCAATGGATATGAAACTGAAGTCAGAACAAATGTTGAATATGCTGCTTATTTTTCAAACTTTGAGAGTATGGCTTTTTATTCCTCAAAGTGTCAGCTTATTTATTAGTTTACCTAGAAGGAAACAGGGGAAGTGTTTGGGACAAATTTTATTCAGCAGTGTTGCACTCAAAGTTAGAAGGCTCTGTTGTCAGGACACTTGTGCTTTGACACCACAGCAATGGTACGAGGTTGGCCCTCCTCCGGTCTTCTGGCTTTCTGGCTTCTTCTTCACACAAGCCTTCCTGACTGGTGCCCAGCAGAACTACGCCAGGAAATACACCATCCCCATTGATCTTCTTGGGTTCGACTATGAAGTGATGGAAGACAAAGAATACAAGTATGCTCCGGAAGATGGTAAGTGCAGCGATGCAGTGAGTCGGCTTGTATTGGTATTTGGACACTGAACAAAAATATAACATTCTCGCTCACTTTACCCAGCTGTTAAAAATGTAATTATCACATATATAACTTACCCTCTGATGGTTAAGGAAAAAAAGATTGTGGAGAGACAGAGTGAGCAAGAGAGAGCAAAAGTAAGAAAATAAATGGGGATGAAATGAATCTGAATAAGGAGTATACGTCCCTTGCATTGTTTTAGTTTTACAAAATTTTGTAATTTTGAAGTTATTTCTAAAAAATGTTAGGTAGAAAGGAATCATCAAATTAACAATACATGGGATAATCAACCATGATCTTATGGTGACCTTGGGGGATGAAGGTGACACAACATTAAAATGAAGGTTCCCTTGGTCCCTTGAAGAGCACACCTTTGTAGATTCCTAAAATATGCGTTCTTTTCTGTTATATACGTCCTTCCAAAATTTAATATAGCTAATAGCTAATATGAGCATATGTTTTGCGATTGAAAGATTATGAGGTAATTCATCTTTATATATTTTTAGCTGTATTGGGTCGTCATTGCTGCACACGTACTTTCTCTAGTTGTAGTGAGCAGGGGCTACTCTTGATTGCAGTGCAGGGCTGCAGTGCAGGGCTTCAGTGCGGTGACTTCTTTTGTTGTTGAGCATGGGCTCTAGGCGCGTGGGCTTCAGTAGTCGTGGCATGCAGGCTCAGTAGTTGTGGCTCACAGGCTCTGGAGCACAGGCTCAGTAATTGTGGTGCAGGGCTTAGTTGCTCCACAGGACGTGGGGTATTCCTGGACCAGGGATTGAACCCGTGTCCCCTGCATTGGCAGGTGGATTCTTAACCACTGCTCTACCAGGGAAATCCTTATTTTCTTAATCAATTGTCTTTTTAATACTCAGTGGCCACTCTAATGTTTTACTTCAAATTTAATAGAAAGACCCACTATCTTTAAAAAGTATTATTTTTAAAATGCCATAGATTTCTAATTTTACCAAAATGGTATTGTCTTTAAATGACAATCTCTAAATGACCATTACTGTGGCCTGTTTTTACTAATGTGTCAAACACAATCCTACTTCCTTATTCATCACTGAATAGTGAATTCACTGGCTCGCTCTATTACACACTGGGGATTATCAACAGTGAATACTTTAGACAGGATCTTGACCGTCAGCTAACCTATACTCTGGTATGAGATACTAACGAGTAGATGTGTCATCACAACAGTGTGTGATAATCCCATTACTGTGCCAGGTGGTTTTACTTTACCTTGACTGTCACAGATCTCAAGGAGGGTTATAACACTATGAAGCAGTCCTGCTACTGTTGCCTGGGAGAGCTGCTTTCCCACTCTCAAAGCAACCATGTATGCCTTCTTTTTCTGCCCTCTGCCCCTGCATCTCACCTCATCCTTCATTGAAAAAATAAGAAGCCATCAAAATAGGGCTTTTAGCACAACCAAATCCATATATCTGTTGCTGCAGTCTCTGCTGGTTCAGATCCTCTGACTAGTCCACATCTCCTTTTTTTTCCCTCCTGGCAAGGGTTTTTATCCTTCAGTTGTACCCTTTTTTTCTAGAATCAACGGTTACCTCTCTCACTACTGGATAATTGCTACCAGCATGCAACTAGAATCTCTCATCTTACAACAAATTAACAAATTCCACTTGTTTTAACATTCATATCTCCTCAGCTACTGTCCCATAATCTCTGCTCCCCTTTATAGCACAATTCTCAAGAGAATTGTCTTTACGTGGCATCTCCAGGTTCTCACTCCCTATTTCCCGTCTACCTTTCATCCTCTCCAGTCATCGGATGCTCTTCAGAGTTACTAATGACTTCCATGTTGACAAATCTCATGAATTCTCTTCTGTCTTCATCTTAATCTCGTAGCAGTTTTTACCAGTTGACAACTTCCTTTTCTAGGAAACTTTGTTTCTAAGTCATGACCTCTCCTGATTTTCCCTTTCTCACTGGATACATTTATGCATCTTGCTAGCTTTTCCTCCTCTAAACGTTGGATTTGCCAAGGACTCCAATCGCATTTCTCTTTTCTAACTGCATCCTCTTTCCAAGTGACCTCAAATTTTTTTTTTTTTTTAAATATTACCTTCTGGCTAATATCTTCCAGATTTGAATGTCCAGTGTAGATCTTTCCTCTAAGATCCAGACCTCTATATCCAACGGCCTGCCTGACGTCTCCACTTTGGTATCTCCTGGATATGTAAAACTTATAATGAATTTCAACAAATGGCACCACTATCCAGCCAGAAACCCATGGATTCTTCGTTCTTCTGGTCCCTCACGCCCTCACATCACATAGTTGCTCATCTGCAAGCCTCCTGCCACCACCATTTTTATCCAGGCTTTTGCTGTAGCCTCTTATCTTCCTACAAGTATAAGTATAATCCTTCATTTCTGCAGAAGCCACAGAAATTTTTTAAAAATGTAAACCATGTCACTACTAAGCCCCCATGTTTGTTTGTTTGTTTTTTTCTCACACGGGCTTAGTTGCTGCACAGCATGTGGGATCTTCCTGGAGCAGGGATCGAACCCGTGTCCCCTGCATTGACAGGCAGATTTTTACCCACTGCACCACCTAGGAAGTCCCCTAAGCCCCCATTGAAATTCAGATGACTGAGGAGGTTAATAATGACATTTTCCCTTTGAGTTAAAATAAGCTCTAAGCCCCTTACCATGACTCTGAGGCCAAGCATGTTCTAGCCACTGTCTAGCCGTGGATCTCCTCCTGTGCCCCCTCATGCGGGGCACACTGGACTTTCTCACAGTTCCTAGATCACCTCATGCTCTTTTCTCTTGGAGAGCTTTGTAGTGCTATTCCTAAGCAGGCTTAGCATGGTGGGCACTCCTCAGCCTTCAGGTCTGAGCATATGTTATAGCTCATCAGAAAGCACTTCCTCAAGCAGTCTATCTGTGGAAGCCCCCACTCCATCATGTTAGCCTCTCTTACAGCTTTGCTTATTAACTTCAAAACATTAGTCACACTCTGTAATTATTTCATTTCCTTCTTCACTGTCTGTCTCCTCCACAATACAAACACCAAGAGGCTGGTGACCTCGTTTGCTGTCATCCTTTTTTCCTTAGTTTCTGTCAGTGTCTGGCACCTGAGAGGCCCTCAAATGCGGCTGTAGAAATTCTAAAAATCACGCTGCTTTCATCTATTACACATTTGTGGAATCTAACCCAAACTTTTAAGCTACTGTTTACTGCAACTTTCTTTAATACTTAAACAGTTTAATTGCACAAATACATTGACGAACAGTAGATTCAAGGAGAAAAAGATCTTTAGGAAAAATTACACTTTAAAACTAACCATGTTCCCCCAGGCATAGATGCCTGACCCATCACGAATCTGGCCATTTGTTCAGAATACTTTTATTCCTAACACACTCAGAATGGGCATATTGCTGCATTCCTGAAGGGCACTTAACAACCTTCATCTATGTTGTTTAGCTGATTGTGTTTTTAATTACATAGGCCTTAAAAAACAAACAAACAAACAAAAAAAAAACTTCTCTGTCCAGCTCACTATTTTACATGCTGTAAGAGACCAATCACTGGGCTATCCACATGTGGCCTTTTAAATTTATAACTAATATTAAATAAAATTAAAATTCAATCTCTCGGTCCCACTAGCCATGTTTTAGGTGTTTAATAGCTAGTGGCTACCATACTGGAAAGCACAGAGAAAGTTCTGTTGGACAGCACTGCCAAAGTGGATTTTTATACCCCACTTTTACAAAGCACTTTCACCAGTATAGCTGATTTGACTCTTTACAAGGTAGACAAAGCAGGCATTGTTTAACAAATATTTTCCAGTTGTTCTCTGGATAAAAAACAAGTCTAAAGTTAAATGAATTGTTCAAGGCCACACAGCACATTAGGAACTAAAACCTAAGGCTTCCCTTCATATCTGTGCAACAATTACAATGAATATTTTCATGTGCAGATACTGATATTCAATTCATGAGGCTTTATACGAGTAGACAGCCAGGGCATGTGATCCAGGTTTCATGGATTCCTTAACTTGTGTTCTTGAGCTGTTCGTGTATGACGTTGCATCTCGTTCACTCAGAGAACTTCACATAGACTAACCTAAAATTCCTTTCCTCTTTTTGTCTTCCACATATAATTTTACTGCTGAATTAATTGAGCAGGCAAAGTATACAGCTATTCTTGAAATAAGAATGTTAACACAAACTCAAAACATTGCCTTCATTTTAGAGCAGGCCTTTGTTTGCTGACCTAGTTATCACCTGCAGGAATTTCAGCTTCAGAACTCAATCAATATGCATATGTAAAGTGTTGTATTAACCTACTTCTTTTATATTTAGGTGTTTTCATTCATGGACTGTTTCTGGATGGAGCTTCCTGGAATAGAAAGATCAAGAAACTTGCAGAATCACATCCCAAAATTCTTTATGATACAGTGCCTGTGGTTAGTGTTGTCTAATGATATATATGGGGGGGGGGGGGGGGGGTTGCCGGGGCGGCTATTTTACACACACATACACACATATACAGTCAACTCTCGTTATTCACAGTAGTTATGTTTTATAAACTTGCTACCAACATTGAATTAGTGAATACTGAACTCCTAGGTGAAATATAAGGTTAAGTTTCTGCGATCCTGTGGTCACATTTTTGTTAACTGATCAATATGTAACCTTGTTTTGTTTCTGTTTGAAGATACCTTATTTAATATATACTGTTGATTCATTAACACTGAACTCATGGACTGTAATTCCTGCCTGAACAAAGCTTATAGTATTTTCTCTGTAAGGTATCTCAGCCTTCTTGGATTTAGGAACACCAAACGGCACCTCAGCACTACACATAGGGGCCGTTTTAAACAGCGAAATCACCAAGAAAAAACACAAAAATGCAAAAACCTTGGCATTAAATAAGCCGTCAAAAGGATTCTTGCTTATAGTTATGAGAGCTGAAACAAGAAGGCAGAATGTCACCCAGTTCAACCTCAGTTGGGAACACGCTTGCTGGTGACTCATTTTTTGCTGTTCTGAGCATGCCTGTGAATGACCATGAAAGCACAGAAAATGGTTATTATGATTAGGACTAAATTTTAGTGATGGGCAAATGTGGAATTCAGGAATAATGAGGATTGACTGCATACATGTATCCACATCCACACACATATGTGTTTAATAGTTTTTTTTCCTACATATACCTTGACCTAAAAATGTGAAACTTATAGATTAAAAATCATATGAAAACCATCCACATAAAAAATTTTTCTAGGTACCCATCTTCAGCATGGGCATACTAAGCTATATAAATACTGTTTCCAACTGTTACTGCATCATGAGAAGAAGCCTATATAGATTTTCACACAATTTGAAGGGTCAGTCTGGGATAGTGATAAAATATGGGCTAAATTCGACATGAATTTACATGAATTCTGTTTGTGGGACACTGGGAGCTACTCAAAGACACGCAGTAATCCTTCAGAGCAGCTCTAAGAGGTACAGTAAGGAACCAACTGACAGCCAATTGCAAGAGACCTACCATATATATACCAAGATACTGTGGGCAGAGAAAGTTTGAAAGAGGGGACCCAAATCGAACGTCACAAGGGCAAATGTTAGCAGTTTCAGGAGTTGATCTGGATCAATTTCTTTCATATGGAAAGTCTTAAGTTTGTGCTGAAGAGAAGGATTTTATAAGTGGATAATTCTCCTGAAAAAGGAAGCCACTTAATAAGAAAAATTCTCATTGAAAAAAATCCACTTAGTTGAAACGAAATACACCCAACTTGAGTGTAGCAAGTCCGTGTATTTCACGATATCTGAAAAACTGCTTTATGGAGCTGTACAATTATGTGGGAGAGAGACTAGCACCCTTATTAGATCTTTCAAACAATTTGTGCTTAAACCTGGGAAACCAAAAAAAAAAAAAAAAGGGCACCAAACAGTGGGGCTGTCAAGCTGTATCACCTCAAGGACTGCTATTACTACTGGAAAAAGGAATTCAGGTTCTAAAAGCAAAACATTGTTTCACCTTTCTGATCATAGTTTGTTCTTTACTGTTATATTCAGAGATCAACTTGCCCTAAAATCTTATTGAGATTGGTGAGGTTCAACTATAGTTAACATTCTAGGAACTTGGCTAATGACTCTCTTAAGAATAATGTGGTCATATTGTAGTTATAAAGGCAGCTATGTTTTAAACAACACAGTGTACATTATTATGTACACTTTGGCCCCTTTAAAACTGCCATGTCACATGGGGAGGTGATCTAGTTCTACAATCACTGATAAAAATCCCTTCAGAATATTTTGGGATTGGCTTTTAATAAAGCAACATGATTTTGAGTATCAACGGTGACAGATATACCTTTGAAAGTGTACCTGATTTTCTTATTAGTGTAAGCAAGCACCAAAGGACATCCTCAGGGGGAGGGAGGTGATGAATAGAGGGGTAGTATGCTTTTTCAGAGTGGGCGAAAAATGACTTGTTTCTCAACTAGCTTGTAAACTGGCCCTGAAGACAGTTCTGAGAGCTCTAAAAAAATGTTCTGAGCAGCACTGCTGACAAAAATAAAATCAATTTAGCCCACAGAAATTTGCAGACATAATTAATTTTATGCCAGCAATTCCATATTAGGTTCAAATATATGTAAATACAACAAACAGCCTTGACTTAACATTTGTCTACTTTTTTCTAGATGTGGCTAAAGCCCTGTAAGAGGGTAGATATACCAGACCGACCAAGTTATACTGCCCCATTGTATAAGACAAGTGAGCGGAGAGGAACGTTGTCCACCACTGGCCATTCTACAAATTTTGTGATTGCCATGACTCTTCCCTCTGACCAGCCCAAGGAGCACTGGATTGGACGGGGTGTAGCACTGTTATGTCAACTTAATTCATAATTAGAAGGTGCCATTTCCCTGTTTCTGTTTGTTAGATGGTTGAGTAGAAAATATATTTTACTTTTTAAAGACGTTCTTTGATTTAAATCAATCTGTCTGACTAAAGTGATACATAATTATAAATTACGTGCAAGTGCAGCAGTCTATATTTAAAATGATTCATACTTCAGTGTAAGGAAATATTCTAACAAAGACTAAACAAAACAACTGGTATATCTGCTCTTTTTGAATAACTTTATTTTGGGAGCGTTCCATAAGCATTAGGAACATACATAAAATGACACACCACTGTTGACAATGAAAAAAACAGCATTTGATCATTTCCAGCTTTATAAATTTTTAAAAAGTGATTCAGTTACAACAAAAAAAGGTTTAGATATTTTAGCAAGTATCACCTTGCAGGACCCATAATCACATTTAAGCCACTGACTTACTGTAATGGAAAAAAAAAATCACACTGCATCTAGTTACTATAGTATTTCTAAGCATAATCACAGCTGATTGAATGCAATGTGATATACACCAAAATTCATATGGATGTCACACAGTGACAGCATTGTACAAGTAACATTAATGACCTCCAACAAACACATGTTAAATTAGACTGGTCAAGCTAAATGGAATGTTGGAGCCAAAGAGAAATGTAGTGGAATTCAGATTGTCTAGTAAGACTTGAAACTATACATTAGGATGATGTAAAAACTAAATACTGGTGGCACCCTAACAAAATACTAGCAGCAACTGTTACAGCCCTCTTAAAAGTTTAAAAAAATCTAGCAAAAAAAGATAATACCATTTTTGAGAGAATATAAAACTTTTATATACTTCAGCATAACCTATTTGCTTTAAATCGGCCATTTATTTTTAAGACTGGGAGTATATTCCAGCTGTTGGTTTTCATAAAAGTTTTAAAATTAAGCAGATTTAATGCTGGAATGCAGAACCCTCCTTGGGTGTAAAAACCCCAAAATGAACTATAAGTATATCTTGCTTCAGAGAGCAAGATATTTGAATCACTTGAAGTTGGCAGTACTAAATAAAATACCAGCACCTTTTAGCCAGGTTGCTTGAAGGGCCAAGCAATGAGATGAAGACTGTCCTAATTCAGTGCCCAGTGCTGAAAGTACTCTATGTATAAAATTCCTACTGGTTACAGGCGGCCATGGAGAAAGCCAGAAATAATTTTTCAAATTCAGGCATAAATTAAGGAAATAACGTCTAATAAGCGCCCTTGCTTACAGCATAAAGAAGAAACACTGGCAATACTCAATACCTGGATGCATGTGCTGCTCTCAGTTTTTTATTTTAAAGTTCACGGAGTAGGAGGAAAGGAACTGGGAAAAGGAGGAGGACTAAATGAAAACATTTCAAATGGAATGGAATGAGTTTGGCTCTTAAATATCTAAACAATAAGATTTTTAAAGCAGCTACACAGGTAGCCAAGCAGATTAAAACAAGGCTGCCTGCATGTAGTTCAAATACAGTTTACCTGGCATAAATGAAGACCATGTGGCACAAGATGTAAACGGAAAGCTACATGCATATGATTAGTCCTACAAATTATCAGGTCAAAATTCAGGATAAACATGGCTTGCACTTCTCACAAATCATTCACAATTTATGGCAGAAGAACAGGGCATCTAAAAAAAAGAGACTAAACCAACAGGCATATCTTGGCACAAACAGCATATCTTGGCACCAAGAGCATATCTTGGCACAAAATGATCAAGTGATTTCAGCTGAGTTACTTAACTGCATCTTCCAAGTCACCTGGTACCATGACAGCCCTGGCATCAATGGAGATTGTCCTCATATCCGTTTTAATTGACACTCCATGTACAGATTATGGACATGGTAAACTTGCTGCCTTACAACCTTACTGCCAGCTGCAGCATGTGCTCTAGGTTCCAATGCCAAATTGGTATAGCACTGTGTACATTTAAAACTTAAGTTTCCCCAATAACTATTGGTACTGTTAAAGCAGGAAATCTGAATAGTTAGACCATGTCTGGGTTTCTTCATTTTGCTGATATTTTCTAAAGAGTTATAATTTTAAGGAAACAACATTTTACCACATGCCCCAACCCCTTATCCCCAGCAAAAAACCCAAAACAAAAACAAAACGGAAAAAAAAAAAACAAAAAACAAAGAAAACCACGAAGTATAATATTAATACAAAGAACCATTATGAATCTTTCATTAAACTGAAGCGCTCACACAAATGTACAATCACAAATTTCAGTAGTTTAGGCTGCAAGTTTAAATCCTATGCAAATATATACAAAAATAGTAACTCTAGATTCAAGAATAAGGGCTTTCCCCAATGCTAAATCCATACTCTAATGCAGCCTGAGCTTTCCTCTAGGTGCTATAGTCTACTTTTCTGCAGATTCAAAGCTGTGTCAAGTTGATCCCTATTGCCATATGTATATATGCAGCTGAACTAAAGGACACTACAGTTCATTTTTTAGCACAAAGAAAAGTCTGCCCAAAGTCCATTTAAAATATTTTTAAAGTTTAAGTGATTTTTTTTGGTTGAATTCCTATTTCTGCATAGCCACAGAAGTTCCTACTAATAAAGAGACTACTTTAGTGTTTTATATGATTATTTTTTTTAAAAGTCTTAAACCTATATCAACATTGGTTCATGGAGTCCCGTTTTCTCCTTTTTTTTATCACAAGCTTTATATTTTTAAAAGACCCCTTCACACAGGGAAAACAGTACTGAGCACCGGTCTTTGTGGTCAGGCTCAAATCTATGAACTTGTAAGTAGTGCAAGCCACTGACTTTTCTTTGAGCAACGTGCTTACAGTACAAGTAACAGATGCGAAGCTGCACGGTAACATTCTTGTAATCAGCAGTGATTGCTGGGAATGGTCAAAACTGGAGGTCAAACACAATTTTGTCTTCATAAAGGGCAATCACCAGCATGATGGCAAATCCAAACAGCAACCCTAGATTCTGAAGAATGAACTGGCCCACTGGACAGAAGCCATGTTCTTCATTGTCGCCATCACCATGCAACATTTCTGGAAGCTAAAAAATATTTTTAAAATATTTTAAAGCGATTTTGTATAATCTGCTCATTTTTTTCCTTACTTTTTCCTACCTAAGAAAACTAGTGACTAAAGCACAACTACTACTAATTATTTTATTGAACACAATGCTAACCATAACACACATTTTATAGTCAAACACTAAGAAGTTCTGTATTCTAGCTAGGTGCTAAGTAGACACTAAATCTGTGCCCTCCTCATCCCCCAACAAACGCACATAATATATGTTACAAGTCACTTTTTTAAAGTTACTGTCCACTGAGATTTATGCTGAAATATAAGACAAGTTACTGTTGCCAATAAAACTCTCAGAAAAGAACACCACAATTCCCACATTTTTAATGATATATCTAAGTTCACTGAGAAAGTAAGCTTCCTTTGGGGGATATTTCATTCAAAACTGTATCATTTCTTCACCCTTTTCCATCTAAAACTCCCATTTCCAACTGCACATTTTATCAAGGATACACATTAACAGACAATTCCCAAACTGGTATCCCTATGCCCTTAAAAGCTACTATTTTCCTTCCAATAACAGAGAAAATAGTATTGGGTTGGCCAAAAAGTTCGTTTGGTTAATGAATACACTTCAATAAAATTCTTGGTGAAAGTGAGAAATCTTTTATTTTTACTTAAAACCGAACGATATTTTTGGCCAACCCAATATATCAAGGCTATGCAGCAGAACCACTACCAAGTTACACACACTGCCTTCACAGTGTGCTCTATTCTCTGAACAGTGATAAAATTTTTAAAATTTGAAAGTTTCCAATATCTTTAAAGGCACAGTGCAATAAAAAGTATACTTCAACTCCTAAAGCACAAGTGTATGTTACATTTAAAAATAATCCATAGTTCAAAGTTAAACTTAAATCTTTACGTAAATAAGATTTGCTGAAGAAGGAACGTATGTGATAAACATAAAATCTTCCCACCCAAGCCTAATCAAAATTGTGAAAGAGCTATTTCCAGTTTTCACATTCACTTCTCCGTTTGTTGTTTTTCAAGTTTGCAGTAAATATCTACAGAAAGATGACACTGATATGCTATGCTCTATTTGACACTAAGATTTACTCCAAACAATATCCTGGTGCTTTGGGGTTTAGGGAGGAGAAATGTAGTCTTAAGTACATAATGCCTGCCTAGGAAGAAACACAATTATTCATTATTAAATAATGAGTACAATTAACCCAACTACCATGCTCTGACAGTGCTTCAGTATATTTAACAATCTCCTGATGGTCCTATTTAAGAACTACTTCACGCTGGTTCTGTTTATAAGTCTATGGCAGTAGTGCACACTAATGGAGGTGACTGCTCTTAGCCAGCAGAATTCAGTAGTTGTGACAGAGACCATTACAAATGTCAAGGCTGAATAATTGTGACAGAGACTATATGGTCCACAAGCTTAAATATTTACTGTCCCTTTAAAGAAAGTTTGCCAACCCCTGGATTTAGACTAAAACTGGCATGTTCCTACCTATGATTTTAGTAAGACATGTTTTTCCCCAAATTTCTATTGTTACAAAAACTTTTAATTCTAACTTTCCTTAATATTTAAGAATAAACATCGTATGTTTCACAGAAATATTCCCTCTAGATATGTGTACATACCAGCGACAAGAGGCACCATAGTGCCTTCCCCACATTCAATTCTATCCTGAATGCCAACACCAATATTGTTCGTCATAACCACAGCTAAGAGCCAGCCAGTACCTACCTGTATGACCACAGTTATTCATGTGCAACAGTGCTCCAGATTGGCTGAATAAATATTTGCTATCCAAAGCCCCCTAAAAACCAGATACTTCCAACTGGGTATCCTAAAGGTACTAAAACTTCTGGTACTGTTGCTATCTTACTGAGTGACTATAAATCAATAAAAACTTTCCCCTTATAGCCAAAGTGATCTTTGTAAAATAAAAATGAGATGTCATTGTTGCTTAAACCTTTTAATGGTCCCTCAACATTTACAAGGTAAACTTCAGACTTTTAGGTATGGCATACTGTGTCACTCATGATCTGATCACCATCTATGTAATTAATGACACTGTAGATATATTATCTAATATATTTCCTAAGTGAATCCCAAAATACATGTGGATAGTTTGTCCCCATCTTCTAGAACATTTAGGTGTTTCCAACGGTGATATTAATAATTACTTGGCAAAGAACATCTTCATATGGTTTTATTTTTATTTTTTTGCTTGCTTGTTTTATTAGTAATCATTTTATTGTACTTCTGCAGAATAGTCCCAGGAGTAGACTCACTGATCAAAGGAATAATGCTATTATTCAGTTTCCTTATATGCCCTTTCCTCTTACTTCCAATAAACTCTTCTACCTTCTTTAAGGCTTGGCTCAAATTTCCTATTCTAGAAAAACTTCCCTAATTTTGCTTCCCAATTTTTTAGCCAGCCTCCCTCTGTCATTCCACAAACACGGTACACCACTCTATCATAACACATATCCAAAGAACTGTAATTAATGACCACTTTTCTTCTTCATTAGACTATAAATCCTTACTGTAACAACTCTTGTTCTTTTTACACTTTTAGCTCTCTGCTATAAGAATTAGCTCATTCATCCTTCGTTCAACTAATTATAAACTACATCTCCAGCACTAAGTGAAATATGGCAAAAATGCCTGCCCTCCCGAACTGATATCCTAGTGGGACACACAATGAACTCAATAAATAAATAAAATGTTTAGTGTGTTATTAGTAGATTGAGATACAAGTGCAAAGAAGAACAAGTAAAGTAGGAATAGAGGATGTGAAATGTTGGGGTAGAGACTGAAATTTTAGATAGGAAGCCTCAAGAAGTAAGGGAGCTAGCCAGGAGAATGTCTCTGCAAAATACTCCATAGGAGTGATCAGCACGAACCAGGACCCTGAGGCAGAGTGTGCCTCCTGGAAAAGCAGGAGAGGAGGTGAGGTAAGGTTAGGAAAATTAGGGATGGAAAGGGAGAAGAAATGCTCAGGAGAATAAAAACCCCTGATGGTCAAAAGAACTTTGTGCTTCTACTCTGAATGAGATGGAAAACCACTGAAGGGTTTGAAGCTCACAAGTGACATGATCTAATCTCACAAGGATCACTTAAAAAAAAAAATCACCCAAAGATGTTGTAGATACAGAGTGTGGTGGACAGGGTAAGGGAAGAAGCAGGGAAAACAGTTAAAAAGAGAAAAGATGATGGCGGCTGGAATGAGAGTAGAGTAGAAGTGATAAGAAGATGGAGCCCTCAGCAGATGTGGGAAGGATAAAAGGAGGGGAGTCAAAGAATGATACTCAGGGTTTTGATCTGAGCAACCAGAAGAATAAAGTTATTAACAGATGGAGGATTCTGCAGGAGGTGCTGGTGCAAGGAGCAGGGTTGGCAAATACCAAGAGCTGGTTTCTGAACACATTAAGTTTACAACACCTTTTAGATATTTAGGTAGGCAGGTACTTAGGCTAATCTGGAGTTAAGGAAATGGCCTGGGCTAAAGATGTGAATTTAGGAATTATCAGCCAATAAATATTTAAAGCCACGAGACTAGGTAAGATTACTTAGAGGCCTTCCACCAACATTCAGAGGTAAGGGAAGAGAAGATTCAGCAAAAGACTAAGAAAGGCTAGAAAGTTGGGAAGCCAGGAAATGGTGGTGGTACACAAGCCAACGGACAGGAAGCATTCCAAAGAGAAGAGAATGATCAACAGCCAAATGCAGCTGTTAGGACAAGTGAAGGAAGATGGGCAGGGTAAGTGACCAGTGGACTTGGCAATGTCATGGTCAATGGTAGATGTGACAAAGTAACCTTGCAGAGCAGTCAGGGAGAAAACCTGATGAGCTAGACTCATGAGAGAAGAGAATTAAAAAACAAGAAAGAGTGATTTGCTATATAACAGGGAAGGAGAGTAATAAATAGTGTGATAGCTAAAACTGAAACTAGAGTTTAAAAAGATCCTTTTCCCCTACCTTTATAAGATGGGAAAAGTAACATGAGACAATGCTGACAGGAATGATCCAGCAGAGAGGGAAAAAGGAATGATGCAGGGAAAAAAGGGGGTCGCTTAAGGGAGCTAGTGAGGGGGACAGATAAGGTCTAGGGAGCAGTTTGAAGGAGCTGGCTTTAGCTAGGAACACAGACATTTCTTCACAGTAACAGTAACAAAGGTAAACAGGCACTGATACAGGGAAATGAGCAGAAGTGGCGATGGGAACTGGTGGGAAGTTGTCTTGGTGCCTCCGGTGTTCTCCATGAAATAGGAAGCAAGGTCATCGGCTGAGCATGAGGACAATGAATGAGATATGAGAGGCCTAAGGAAAGAGGGGGAAAATGGCTGCCTCTAGGGACAAAATATAAATAAGTTTTATTTTTTCTATTTTCTAAATGTTCTATAATAGTCATTAATTGTGATTAAAAATTTACATTATATAATTTGAAATGAGACTATCTAAAAGATGCTACCAGGAAGAAAAGTGAATACAATATCTAGTTAAAAAAGGAAAGCAACCAAATTGTTAGGTCTACAAACACACTGCCTAACATACTTAGGATATTAAAGTAAAATTAAAATAAAACTAATTGTTAGTGTTTAGATTTATTAACTTTAAACTGAAGTTAGAAA
Source organism: Hippopotamus amphibius kiboko (assembly GCF_030028045.1). Lineage (NCBI taxonomy): Eukaryota > Metazoa > Chordata > Mammalia > Artiodactyla > Hippopotamidae > Hippopotamus > Hippopotamus amphibius. Next base: position 108,302,908 of record NC_080193.1, read on the forward strand.
TAAGGGAAACTACATAAATCCCTTGGAATATACACCATTTTCTGCTGAAGACTGGCTTACCTAAGAGGTACAGTATTTCCTTCTTGTTTGCTATAAAGCAAGCTCAAAAAATTATTTTGTTAACAACAAAAAAACACTTCCACCCCAATATGACAAAACCTTCAAAGTAGTATAATCATTTTGTAACTTTATATCTTTAAATACTATTGATGATTACTTTGACTAGTAATATTATTTGGTCAGAAATTTTCAGGATAACTGGTTTCCAAAGAAATCCTCCTACTTAAATGTCTTTTCTTAATAGATTATTTAAAATGGGTTATATTTATTAGTCTTTCAAACTACATCCAAAGATTTCTTCCAGTTTTGGAAGCTGCATTCTCTTTACAGATTTAGTATAACAACAAAAATGTAAATAAGCTGTCTTACCATATCCACCAAGGCTACGTAGAGGAACATGCCTGCAGTGATTGCAAAGATCCAAAGTGTGATGTTATTGGCATACTGTCCGACAGCTGTGCCTATGAGCATGCCTATGTAAGCCATCATGGCAGAGAGGAGGTTGTATACAATCGCTTGCTTTACAGTCATGCCTGCTTTAAGAAGAACTGCAAAATCACCTGCAGTTAAGACATAATGTGAGTTTTAAAACCACAGGATTTTACACACAAATTTAGGAAAACACCAGTAAAAAACAAAATTAAGAATGACATAAGAAAGATATACCTTTAATAACAAATTTTATAATAAAATTTTACTTTTTACTTATTAAACCTTAACATGCAAAAACTTGGGTGAGTCTCAAAGGCATGATGCTGAAAGACAGTCTGAAAGGTTATACATGGTTCCATTTACGTGATATTCTCAAAAAGATAAAACTATAGTGATATAGAACACTCAGTGGTCACCAAGGGGCAAGGATAGAAAAGGGGTGTGACTATAAAGGGACAGCATGAGGGGGTTTGTAGAGATGATGGAACTGTTATTCTTGATGGTGGTAGCAGCAACACAAATCCATAAACGTGTTAAAATTCAAAGAGCTGTACATCAAAAAGCAAGGTCAATTTTACTGGATAATATGAAAGGAAAATTTAAAAAAACAAGAAAAACATAAGAAAAAAAACGCTTCATCACTGCTTTTTTTGTGAGCAACAAATAAAGCTCACTGCTCTTATCTCTGCCCTTTTTTCAAAGGGAAATGGGCTAAGTAAGAACAGAGATAACAGTCTCTAAGTATATTGTATGCTGCTTACATTTATGTTTTCTTTATTCCAAAAGAAAAATTAAATCTTAAATCTGAAAATCCTAAAAATGTAAAAAGAATAAAGAGATTTTTCTCACTCATCTGTCTAAAGCGGGAACACTAGATAAAGAAAGGATTAAATATTGCTTAGAGAGACATTACTAGAAAGGCAAAATGCTGCTAGAACTAACAGCCTTGAAGCTAAAGGGTCGAAAACAATAGTTTTACTAATTACAACAATTTTTTTTTTGTTTTAGTTACTAAATGTACAAACATCCAATCAATTATTGAACATTCAGTATATGCAAGCCACTATATAGAATACTGAGTAGGGGGCAGGAGCTTGTTTCTTTCCCTTAAGAAGGGATCTTACATGACTAAAAGTACATGATCTGCGTTTTTTGTTTGTTTTGTTTTTTAAAGTTATGATTACAAGTTTCTCATTTATAACAGATAAGCAGAAGTTAACAACAAAGGAATTAGTGCAAAGCATTTTTTTCCATGTTCCAATTAACTGCTACAAACTACATACTACAACATTATTTGGGAAATATAATACATCTAAGGAGATTATCTACCAATGGCTTCTAAACTGCCCTTCTCCAGTTTCCATCTAATATTATTCTTCCTACATCTTTTCCCTCTGATCCTAAATACTTAATTCTCCTGGTGAGACTTGGAGTCAATGTCAGCTTTTATCTCTTCTCTCCCCTAGAGTTTTAAGTTCCTCTTGCCTTTCTTCCTCAACCTCTTCTAAGGAAAGAGTTCCCTAACTTCTTCCTCTACAAATTTCTTTACCTATTTTCAATAATTCACCCATCAATTGTGTTAAAGGGACAATTTCATTTAGCAGGGGGTCAGGTAATACAAAATGAGACTACAGTGTCTTTTAGGTTATAAAATACAGTGTTTCCTTTTATAATTTCAAAGTTGGATTTTAACCGGAGCATTATTGAATACTCAATGAACAAAATATCATAGGTACAAATTCTATCAATTTTGATGCCTTCCCTGCTATTACTGAATAGGAAGATGATTGCTTTCATCCCTGAATAACAACGAAACAGCATGAATTAACTAGTCAAAGATTCAAGGTGAATTATTTAGTTAATACTTTTTAAAGTTAAGGTATAACTTACATACACAGTACCCCCTGCCCTTTTCTTTGACGTTGAGTTCTATGAGTTTTGACAAAAGTACATACCATGTAACCATAACCACCATCAAACTCTAGAACTATTTCATTACCTTCCCCCTCACCAATTTCCTCAGGCCCCTCACTCCTAGGCAATCAGTGATCCACTTTCCCTACAGTTTTGCCTTTCCCAGAACATCATATAAATTGAATCATACAGTAAGTGGTCCTTTGAGTATAGATTTTTTTTCACTTAGCATGATGTGTGTAAGATTTATCCATGTTACAATTTATATCAGAAAATCACTCCTTTTTACTGCTAAGTAATATTCCATAGATAAACCATAGCTTATTTACCCACTCAGCAGCTTAAGGACATTAGGATTGTTTCCAACTTTGGCAATTATGAATAAAGCCACTATACACATTCATAAACAGATTCTTGTGGTAACAAAAGTTTTCATGTCTTGTATGTATCTAGGAATGGGATTTCTGGCAGCAATTTATGAGAGTTCTGACTGCTCCCCATCCTTTCCAGCCCACAGTGACAAATCCACTACCTGAATTCTCGTGTGTTTATCTGTAATCTGTATAACTTCTTTAGTGAAATGCCTATTCAAGTCTTTTACCCATTTTTTTAAATTGTTGAATTGTTGGTTTTCTTATTACTGAGTTGAGAAGTCTTTATCCTAAAAGTTTTTTGTCATGTATGTTTTCCAAATACTTATTCCCAGTCTGTGGCTTATCTCTTCATTCTTTTAAGTGTCTTTTGTGTAGAGTTTTTACTTTTTATGAAGTCCACATTATTACCTTTTCCCTTAATGGAGCATGCTTTTGGTGTTGTATCTAAGAACAATCTGCCTAATCCAAAAAACACAAAGATTTACTCCTGTGTTTTCTTCTAAAAGTCTTTTATATTTAAATTTTTTTTTCATTTAGATCAATGATCCATTTTGAGTTAATTTTTGTCTATGGTGGGAGGATTTTTTTTGCAAGTAGACATCCAATTATTGCAGCAACATTTGTTGAACAACTTATTCTTTCTACATGGAATTCCCTTGGCACTTTTGCTGAAATAAGTTGCTATATGTGTGAGGATTCTATACTCTGTTCCACTGATTTATGTGCCTATTCTTTAACCAATATCAACTGTTTTGATTATTGTGGCTTTATAGTTAGTCTTAAATTCAATTTTGGTGTACTTTCTCAAAATTCTTCTGGCCATTCCTTTCCCTTTCCGTAAAAATTTTTGGAAAAAAACCTCATTTATTTCCAAAAAAGTCTGCTGGGATTTTCACTGGGAATGTACAGAATCTATAGGGAGAATTAGAATCTTAAAACACTGAGTCTTCTGGTCCATAAACCTATAATAGATCTTCATTTACATTTCCTTTGATTTCTTTTGTTGGCAAATTGTAGTTTTCAGCATACAGATTCTATGTATATTTTGTTAGATTTAATCAAAGTATTTTGTATTTTTTGGTGTTACTGTAAACAGTACTTTGTTAAAATTTCAATTTCTAATTGTTCATTGCTAGTATATAGCAGTATAAATATATAATATTTATATATAAATGACTTTCATGTAATGTCCTTGTATCAAGATGAATTATTTCATTTAAAAATCTTTGTCCTAGTCTCATCTCAGGTTATAATTTCTCAGTGATCTGCATATTTTTCTACCCTTCCCTTCTCAGTAAGAACCTGTATAAACATTTGAAAAATAAATCAAAGGAATATCCATAGCTGGGATTTACACTGAATAAACAAATCTATGCATTTTTTGATAATTCAATATTCTTTCCTTTCTGCTGACAAAGGATATCATTAGCACAAAGAATGAGGTGTGCCTGCCAAAGCTGTTAAATTAATGTGATCCAATGTTATAATTATGTTAATATCTGCTAAAATCAACGAGATTTTTTTAAATACGTAGTATATATTTTAGGGTTCTTTTTGTCTTAAATAATGCATGTATACACATGTATAAATCTAAACAGTGAATGTTCAATTCTCCCTGGATAAGTTAGCACATGAGTATCTTATTTTGAATTTCTATTTAACTTTTAATACATGGGAGGAAAAGAAAAAATGGAAAGCATTATATATAGCCTAAGCTGAGTCTTAATAACACAGCTACATTTATTTATCAAAATGTTATTTCCTTGAAGTTGAAACATTCCTCAATGTCAAGAACAGAGTTTGGATCATCTACCCTTCTGGATTATCCTCAACCTCACTTTCCCTTTATACATTCTTACACACATAGGTTTTCTTATAAATTATTTTTCAAATGTTTCAAATACAGCTTCTTATTGAAAGGGTGGAAAAAGGTGGAGAGACTGCAACAGAATAATACTGCAACTTAAATGCAGCTACACAAGTTCGCCAAAAACAGAAGAAAGAGTAGTAATAAATCAGGTAATTTCATCCATTAGCATACCCCACAGCAAGCATGAAATGAGAGATAATGGGTTTTCTATTTCCTCAGGGGGTTTCAATTTCTGCACACCTCTCAGAGTGAACCTCACTATATTGTTCTAAGGTTTAAAAGTACACATGGTTTTTCACATCACATTCCTAAACACACACAAAAAAACCCCTATCTGGAACACCATCAGAGAAACAGCAATCTGTTCAGAAGAGGAACATCAAAACTTGAAATTACTGACTGGACTGAGGATCAGGATCTCCAAGGTACTACAATATAATTTAAACATAAGTGACCCTTGAATAACGCAAGGGCCCAGTCAAAAAGCTGCAACTTACAGTCAGCCCTCCATATCCTTGATTCCACATGTGCAGATTCAACCAACTGCAGATCGTGTAGTATTGTAGTATTTACTATAGAAAAAAATCTGCATGTGAGTTGACCTAAACAGTTCAAACCCATGTTGTTCAAGGGTCAACTGTATATGTTTTTCCCCTTAGGGTATAACTTTAGTATAGAAGTCTCAATTAGTTTTAACAATTCACAATTGAAAATTTAGTTAGGACAAAACAGGTTTTGTATCAAATAAATTATCCTTGAATGTGATGTAGTATGCTGCTTTGACAACATGTTAACCTATTACATGGGAAGAGGACTTGTCCCTATCCATCTGCCATGCATCTTATCTCAGCCTCCAGAGGACTGATTTTTCTCCTTGCCTGGGAATTCTGACTAAGAAGCTTTTATGCCTCTCTACATTCTGTTCTTCCCCAAGTGAGTAAGAGGGGATAATCTAATCAGAGTAGAGGCACATATCTGGTACCGAAGTGCCCCATTACTGTGTCTTAAAGGCAAAAATTAGGCTCCACTAGCACTTCTTAAAACTTCCTTTAGGCCACTTCCACCTTGTTGGTGGATAAAAAAGCCAAAGCCTTTTCTGTCACTTCCAGAGGAGGAAGCTGGGTCCTTTCGTTATGATCTTTCTTCCCTGGGAGCCCAAGCAACTAGAATATGGGGCAGTTTATGTCAGTTTAGCACATAGCATCAGGGGAAAGTGTACATTCTCATAATGTCTCAATCTTCTCCTTGTGGCAGAGCAGATGCATACTCTGAATTGATGCTTCTGCTCACGGCACTAGTAACATTTTTTTTTTTTTGATATCTTTATTTTTTTATTTTTTATGATAAACTGCATATATTTAGAGTGTACAATTTGGTATCCCAATCTCCCAATTCATCCCCCCCCCCAACCCTCCCCGCTTTCCCCACTTGGTGTCCATGTTTGTTCTCTACATATGTGTCTCTATTTCTGCCTTGCAAACAGTTTGATTTGTACCATTTTTCTATAGTCCACATATGTGTTAATATACAATATTTGTTTTTCTCTTTCTGACTCATTTCACTCTGTATGACAGTCTCTAGGTCCATCCATGTCTCTAAAAATGTCCCAGTTTCATTGCTTTTTACAGCTGAGTAATATTCCATTGTGTGTATGTACCACATTTCTTTATCCATTCATCTGTTGATGGACATTTAGGTTGCTTCCATGTCCTGGCTATTGTAAATAGTGCTGCAATGAACACTGGAGTGCATGTGTCTTTTTGAATTATGGTGTTCTCTGGGTATATGCCCAGCAGTGGGATTGCTAGGTCATATGGTAGTTCTATTTTTAGTTTTTCAAGGAACCTCCATACTGTTCTCCATAGTGGCTGTATCAATTTGCATTCCCACCAGCCATGCAAGAGCATTCCTTTTTCTCCACACCCTCTCCAGCATTTGCTGTTTGTAGATTTTCTGATGATGCCCATTCTAACCAGTGTGAGGTGATACCTCATTGTAGTTTTCCTTTGCATTTCTCTAATAATTTAGTGATGTTGAGCAGCTTTTCATGTGCCTCTTGGCCATCTGCATGTCCTCTTTGGAGAAATGCTTATTTAGGTCTTCTGCCCATTTTTTGATTGGGTTGTTTGTTTTTCTGATATTAAGCTGGATGAATTGTTTATATATTTTGGAGATTAATCCTTTGTCTGTTGATTTGTTTGCAAATATTTTCTCCCATTCTGAGGGTTGTCTTCTTGTCTTGCTTATAGTTCCCTTGGCTGTGCAGAAGCTTTGAAGTTTCATTAGGTCCCACTTATTTATTTTTGTTTTTATTTCCATTATTCTAGGGGGTGGATAAAAAAGATCTTTCCGTTATTTATGTCGAAGAGTGTTCTTCCTGTTTTCCTCTAGGAGTTTTATAGTGTCTGGCCTTACATTTAGGTCTTTAATCCATTTGGAGTTTATTTTTGTGTATGGTGTTAGGAAGTGTTCTAATTTCATTCTTTTACATGTAGCTGTCCAGTTTTCCCAGCACCACTTATTGAAGAGGCTGCCTTTTCTCCACTGTATATCCTTGCCTCCTTTGTCATAGATTAGTTGACTGTACTTTATCTCTGGGCTTTCTATCCTGTTCCATTGATCTATATATCTGTTTTTGTGCCAGTACCATACTGTCTTGATCACTGTGGCCTTGTAGTATAGCCTGAAGTTGGGAAGCCTGATTCCACCAACTCTATCTTTCCTTCTCAGGATTGCTTTGGCTATTCAGGGTCTTTTGTATTTCCATACAAATCGTAAAATTTCTTGTTCTAGTTCTGTGAAAAATGCCATTGGTAATTTGATCGGGATTGCATTGAATATGTAAATTGCTTTCGGTAATATACTCATTTTCACAATGTTGATTCTTCCAATCCAAGAACATGGTATGTCCCTCCATCTGTTTGTGTCTTCTTTGATTTCTTTCATTAGTGTCTTATGGTTTTCTGAGTACAGGTCTTTTACCTCCTTGGTTAGGTTTATTCCTAGGTATTTTATTTTTTTTGTTGCAATGGTGAATGGGATTGTTTCCTTAATTTCTCCTTCTGATCTTTCATTGTTGGTGTATAGAAATGCAAGAGATTTGTGTGTTGATTTTGTATCCTGCAACTTTACCAAATTCATTGCTTAGCTCAAGTAGTTTTCTGGTGGCATCTTTAGGATTTTCTGTGTATAGTATCATGTCACCTGCAAACAGTGACAGTTTTACTTCTTCTTTTCCAAGTTGGATTCCTTTTATTTCTTTTTCTTCTCTGATGGCTGTGGCAAGGACTTCCAAAACTATGTTGAGTGTAGTGGTGAGAGTGGACATCCTTGTCTTGTTCCTGATCTTAGAGGGAATGCTTCCAGTTTTTCACCATTGAGAATGATGTTTGCTGTGGGTTTGTCATATATGGCCTTTATTATGTTGAGGTAGGTCCCCTCTATGCCCACCTTCTGGAGAGTTTTTATCAGAAATGGGTGTTGAATTTTGTCAAAAGCTTTTTCTGCATCTATTGAGATGATCATGTGGTTTTTATCCTTCAGTTTGTTAATATGGTGTATCACATTGATTGATTGATTTGCATATATTGAGGAATCCTTGCATTCCAGAGATAAACCCCACTTGATCATGGTGTATGATCCTTTGAATGTGTTATTGGATTCTGTTGGCTAGTATTTTGTTGAGGATTTTTGCATCTAAATTCATCAGTGATATTGGTCTGTAGTTTTCTTTTTTTGTAGTATCTTTGTCTGGTTTTGGTATCAGGTGATGTTGGCCTCGTAGAATGAGTTTGGGAGTGTTCCTTCCTCTGCAGGGTTTTGGAAGAGTTTGAGAAGAACTGGTGTTAGCTCTTCTCCAAATGTTTGATAAAATTCACCTGTGAATCCATCTGGTCCTGGACTTTGTTTGTTGGGAGATTTTTAATCACAGTTTCAATTCCATTACTTGTGATTGGTCTGTTCATAGTTTCTATTTCTTCCTGATTCAGTCTTGGAAGGTTATACATTTCTAAGAATCTGACCATTTCATCCAGGTTGTCCATTTTATTGGTGTATAGTAGCTTGTAGTAGTCTCTTATAGTGCTTTTTATTTCTGCGGTGTCTGGTGTAACTTCTCGTTTCATTTCTAATTTTATTGTTTTGAGTCCTCTCCCTCTTTTTCTTGATGAGTCTTGCTAGAGGTTTATCAATTTTATTTATCTTCTCAAAGAACCAGCTTTTAGTTTTATTGATTTTTGCTATTGTTTTGTCTCTATTTCATTTATTTCTGCTCTGATCTTTATGATTTCTCTCCATCTACTAACTCTGGGTTTTGTTTGCTCTTCTTTCTCTAGTTTCTTTAGGTGTAAGGTTAGATAGTTTATTTGGGATTTTTCTTGTGTCTTGAGGTAGGATTGTATTGCTATAAACTTCCCTCTTAGAACTGCCTTTGCTGCATCCCATAGGTTTTGGATCATTGTGTTTTCATTGTCATTTGTCTTTAGGTATTTTTGGATTTCCTCTTTGATTTCTTCAGTGACCTCTTGGTTATACAGTAGCGCATTGTTTAGCCTCCATGTATTTGTGATTTTTACAGGTTTTTTTTCCTGTAACTGATTTCTAATCTCATAGCGTTGTGGTCACAAAAGATGCTTGATAGGATTTCAATTTTCTTGAATTTACCAAGGCTTGATTTATGACCCAAACTGTGATCTATCCTGGAGAATGTTCCATGTGCACTTGAGAAGAATGTGTAATCTGCTGTTTTTGGATGTAATGTCCTATAGATATCTATTAAATCAAGCTGATTTATTGTGTCATTTAAAGCTTGTGTTTCCTTATTAGTTTTCTGTCTGGATGATCTGTCCATTGGTGTAAGTGGGGTGTTAAAGTCCCCCACTATTATTGTGTTACAGTCAGTTTCCTCTTTCATAGTTGTTAGCATTTGCCTTATGTATGGAGGTGCTCCTATATTGGGTTCATATATATTTATAATTGTTCTCTTCTTCTTGGATTGATCCCTCAATCTTTATGTAGTGTCCTTTCTTGAACATTTTTTATTTTAAAGTCTATTTTATATGATATGAGTATTGCTACTCCAGCTTTCATTTGATTTCCATTTGCATGAAATATTTTTTTGCATCCCCTCACTTTCCATCTGTATGTGTCCCCAGGTCTGAAGTGGGTCTCTTGGAGACAGCATATACATGGATCTTGTTTTTATATCCATTCAGCCAGTCTGTGTCTTCTGGTTGGTGCATTTAGTCCATTTACATGCAAGGTAATTATCAATATGTATGTTCCTATTACCATTTTCTTAATTGTTTTGTTTTTGTTTCTGTAGGTCCTTTTCTTCTCTTACGTTTCCTGCTTAGAGAAGTTCCTTTAGCATTTGTTGTAGGGCTGGCTTGGTGGTGCTGAATTCTCTTAGCTGTTGCTTATCTGTAAAGCTTTTGATTTCTCCATCGAATCTGAATGAGATCCTTGCTGGGTAGAGTATTCTTGGTTGTAGGTTCTTCCCTGTCATCACTTTAAATATATCGTGCCACTCCCTTCTGGCTTGCAGAGTTTCTGCTGAGAAATCAGCTGTTACCCTGAATGGGGGTTCCCTTGTATGTTATTTGGCGTTTTTCCCTTGTGGCTTTTAATAACTTTTCTCTGTCTTTAATTTTTGTCAATTTGACTACTATATGTCTTGGCGTGTTTCTCCTTGGGTTTATTTATCCTGCCTGGGACTCTCTACGCTTCCTGCACTTGGGTAGTTTTTCCTTTCCCATGTTAGGGAAGTTTTCAACTATAATCTCTTCCAGTATTTTCTCAGGTCCTTTCTCTCTCTCTTCTCCTTCTGAGACTCCTATAATGCGAATGTTGGTGCATTTAACGTTGTCCCAGAGGTCTCTTACGCTGTCTTCAGTTCTTTTCATTCTTTTTTCTTTATTCTTTTCCGCATCAGTTATTATCACCATTCTGTCTTCCAGGTCACTTATTCGTCCTTCTGGCTCAGTTAATCGGCTACTGGTTCCTTCTAGTATATTTTTCATTTCCGTTATTGTGTTGCATATCTGTTTGTTTGTTCTTTAATTCTTCTAAGTCTTTGGTAAACTTTTCTTGCAACTTTTCGATCTTTGCATCCAATCTTTTTTCAAAGTCCTGGATCATCTTCACCATCATTATTCTGAATTCCTTTGCTGGAAGAGTGCCTATCTCCTCATTTAGTTGTTTTTCTGGTGTTTTATCTTGTCCCTTCATCTGGTACAAAGTCTTCTGCCTTTTCATTTTCTCTGTCTTTCTGTGGCTGTGATTTTCAGTTCCACAAGATGAAATACTGCTGATACTGCTTGATTCTGCTGTCTGCCCTCTTGTGGAGGAAGCTGTCTAAGAGGCTCGTGGGTGCTTCCTGATGGGATGGACTGATGGTGGGTTGGATTTGGTGGGTGGAGCTCAGTGACACTTTAATCTGCTTGTCTGCCAATGGGTGGGGCTGTGTTCCCACCCTGATGGTCGTTTGGCCTGAGGCAACCCAGCACTGGAGCTTACAGGCTCTTTGGTGGAGCTAATGGTGGACTCTGGAAGGGCTCACGCCAATGAGCACTTCTCAGAACCCCTGCTTGCCAGTGTCCCTGTCTCCTCAGTGAGCCACAGTTGCCCCCCACCTGTGCAGGCAACCCTCCAACACCAGCAGGTAAGTCTGGTTCAGTCTCCTATGGGGTCACTGCTCCTTCCCTTTGGGTCCTGGTGAGCACACTTTTTTGTGTGTGCTCCAAGAGTGGAGTCTCCGTTTTCCCCAGTTCTGCTAAGGTCCTGCAATCAAATCCCGCTGGCTTTCACAGTCTGATTCTCTGGGGATTCCTCCTCTAGCTGCTGGACCCCCAGGTTAGGAAGCCTGACGTGGGACTTAGAACCCTTAGGACTTCTGTGGTATGACTGTTCTCCAGCTTGTGAGTCACCCACCCAGCATTTATGGGATTTGATTTTAACGCGATTGCGCCTCTCCTACCATCTCATTGTGGCTTCTCCTTTGTCTCTGGATGTGGGGTGGTTTTTTTTGGTGAGTTCCAGTGTCTTTCTGTCGATGGTTGTTCAGCAGTTAGTTGTAATTCCGGTGCTCTTGCTAGAAGGAGTGAGCACACGTCCTCCTACTCCGCCATCTTGATTCTCTCTCACTAGTAACATCTTAATCTCTGATTTGTGGGGTAAAACAGGTAGAGATTTGGGGTCTCAATATTTCACTAAGGTGTCAGGGCTCAAGGTTTTACCAGAACTCTGCACTGGGCATCAAGAAGTGCTTACCTAGCCAACAAGATATGTACTGCATTTGTTTTACATGTGGCTGTTGTTGTGTGTCACTCCTTTAGTAAGAAACTACAGGGAAAAAAAAAGGGAGTAAGTGACAGGAAGTCAACCTTCCCTCATTTCCAAACTCTCTGCTATCAATTCTGTGCTGAAGTGGATCATGGCGGGGTTAAGGGCAATTCAGTATAACCACACATAATCATGAAGTAGCCTGACATACTCCTTTTAGGGGGTAGTGGGTGGGTAGGAAGGAAGTTGAAGGTTTTCCTAGTATACTGTGGATGTGAGTGTGACTATCCAAGTCCATTACTAAGCAAGTTAAAAAAAAAAAAGGTTAAAACTATTAGGCAATGTTTCTCATATATAAAAACTGACAGAAAGTCTTGATTTGTGTTGCTATGGAAATGCAAGGAAGTATCTGGCATATCATTCTCTTACTAAGATAGGAAAGTAGTTAGAGAAGGGTGTGAGATATAGTATCTACACACAAAGAACCTACATTGTAAGAAATAGGACACCTAAAGTGGCAATATACTAAGCACCAAAAGAAGGACCTAGAGAAGGAAGTGATAAAGTTTAGTAGAAAGAGTAATCCCGAGGTATGGGGTACTGAAGTTAGAGGAAAAAAGACTCTTAACATGCTATACTAGGGTAGAGCTAATAGGACAAGCCAATTAGGAAGAGAGAATAAGCAAAGAAACAGGTTCAGTCATCCAGAGTGCATGTTTGGTGAATTGTGTTTAGGTGAAGTGGAAAACAAACAACAGGAAGTGCAGTGAGTGACATAGGAAAGGTAGGTAGAAGCAGATGTGAAGGTCAATGAAAGCAGAATCAATGAATCTCAGCTTTTACTTTATATGTAAGGGAAGGGGACTGAAAGATTTCGATTAAATAAGCAAGTTACATCTAGTCATATAACACAGTCACATGGCAAGAAGATATATCTGGCAGTCAGTATACAGATACAATGGAACAGAATGAAACCAGAACTATAAACACTCATTATGGAAAGTGCCCAAGCAAAAGACAATGAAGGGTCTGGATAAGGGATTATGGGGTATGAACAAGATATATGATTGCATGCCCAAGGTAAACAAAACTATAAGGAATCAAGCCCTAAGTATCAGCACCAAGTAAGCACTAAGAGATTTTTTTGCTTATGTGAGCACTTAGTAACCTTCTAAGACAATTATATAAATTAATTCTATTCAAAGTGAGCAAATAAGTGTGCTACCAATCAAGACAGTCAAATGACAGACGTTTCACAGTCAGATAAATTTAAGAAAAATCTTAAATTAGGGCACATGAAGAAATTCCTTAGATACTCAAAAAGATTGTTTTTTTCTTTCAAATTAATGTTACCTTCACATCTCTCAGATATTTTCTATGTGAATGTCTGTACACATTTTTTTCTTCCATTTTTTTCAATTAATAGAAGGAAACCAAAACACAAGAAACTAAAAAACCATTGCAAGATCAATGAACAATTGTCCACTAAAACAAGAGAAATATCATATACACCTTATAAATTGGCAAAAATTAGAAAGTTAATGCCAAGTGTTTACCAGGAATTGCTGGTAGAGAGGACACTAGCTCGTTCACTCTTAGGACCCATCAATTCTGTATATACCCCAAAACATGTTCTCACAAGGATATCTAACCACCAAGTCTACAGATGTTCAATGCACCATTATCTATGGTGGCAGGAAATTAAAATACACGTGGTGTGTCCAATACTAGGTGGTAAATGCGTAAAAATGTGGTAAATGTACACCTGTGGTACTGGGCAGAAACAACATATTAAATTAACTCATGGTAACCTGCCTGGAGTTTAAAAACATAATGCTTAGTAAGTAAATAAGAAACAGAGTGGGCTATAACATAATATTGTTTACATAAAATAAAAATACATATAAAACAATTTTTAGAAGCACATTAACAAAAATTATATAATAAATAAGAGAATGATGATACTGCATACTTGCCACCAGCCATTTTTTATGCTTTTACATCTCTAAAATTTAGATGCATTTAGATTAATTAAGTCTTACATTTGATGAAATCTGGTAAAAATTTTAAGGTCGTGTTACCTAATTCATGTGGCAGTTCATGACAGAAAACGGCTATAGAAGTGCTGATTCCTCCCGTCAATCCAGCACTGAAAGCTGCTCCTGGGGGGGGCGGGTTGGAAAAAATTCAAATGACATTTACTTATCTTCTGTTTTTCTATTTTCATTCATAATGACAGGTGCATTCTCTTTTGCCTATCTAAATTAATTTCATAATGTATGAGTGACTCACTAGTCTCACACACTATATAGTCTGTGAACTTACAGTGAGTGAAGTACAGCAGGTATGTGACAACCAGAGAAAGAGCTATTCAATGAAAGAAATATTCCCTATTGAATTAAATTCTCTATTTGTGTAACAGTCTAATTCACTAATAGCTTCAGAGTAGTAACAGTTTTTAGTGTTTCAATCTCTGGTAGTGTGAAACCCTCAATTTTAAGTCATATAAGTCTATAAATGGACTTGCTCTCACACACTAATATTTATAGGTATTTAAATACCTAGTATGCTTATCCAAACTTTTCTAGGTCTAGAGCATAAATTATTTGTTTGATGGTCCTGAATACTGAAATCAGAGGTATAAATGCATCTGATTCCACTAGTAGAATTCTTTACTCTTTAACACTGAGATGTCACTGTGGCTTCAAAAATATGGTCTCTCCTGAGAGAAACCAAAGCCTACTTCTGAATGATTATTTAGTAATGTCTGGATCTCAAAGAAAATTATGTATTGGTCACATTTAATGTTCTCCTAAACTGGTAACATCAGTTTATATTAGCAAGATTCTAATATAATGTTTGAATTTGATATAATAGATTTTTACTATTGTAAAATTTTTCTTCACTTTTTCATATGTAAAAGGATTTTTAAACTGAAGATTGAAATTCATTTGTTCTCATTCAGAGATGTGTAAATGTATTGAAGATATGTTAAGGTAGCTTTTTCAATACGGTGACTATGCCTTCAATAAGAAATCAAGTTATTAAAGAAGTATACTGTGGACATTTGTTTATATGTTCAAAGAAAAATTCACTGAAATTATACCTTTATGCCCCAAACTTATCAAACACACTAACATAGTCTTTGGAAAAGCCAAATGACAGGAATAATATACAACAATATATTTGTTAAGCTCCAAGATTAGTACTAAAACAGTAAAAGAAGGAAAATGGTCTTAAAGAATAACAAATTATAACCCAAGTTTCAAGCGTACTTACCAATTGCTAACCCATCACTGAAGTTGTGGATGCCATCCCCCATGATGACCATCCAAGCGATATTAGCTATTCCCGTTTCTTTCAGATCTGACCCAGAATGACACGGACCGTGTGAATGATGAGAATGTTTATGGTGCCACTGGTGGTTATGCTTCCTCAGCACAGTTTTACTCTCATCATGGTGGTTATGTGCAGCAGCATGGAGATCGTGCTCATGAATGGCATGTAATCCATCACTGTGAGAATGGTCCATGATTTTCTCCTCTTCTATACAAAGATAATTTTTAGGAGGGGATTCTTGTTGGCCTTCTAAATCTGTTAGTTCAGTTTCATTAAGTCGATCTTCAGAAACAACTGAGTCATCAGTTCCTATATTTATAATGGCAAAGGATATGCTTTATCAACAAGTAAATGAATCATATTTGCTTAATTTAAAACCAGGCAAAAGAGCAGTGTAATGAACGTTTCCTAAATGAATGTCTTTAAAATTCCTAAATAAAAAAATATAAAAAAATAAATAAAACGGGGGCTATCCTAGGTGGTGCAGTGGTTAAGAATCCACCTGCCAATGCAGGGGACACGGATTCGATCCCTGCTCCAGGAAGATCCCACATGCCGCGGAGCAACGAAGCCTGTGCACCACAACTATTGAACCTGTGCTTTAGAGCCTGTGAGCCACAACTATTGAGCCCATGTGCTGCAACTACTGAAGCCCACGCGCCTAGAGCCCGTGCTCCACAACAAGAGAAGCCACGGCAATGAGGGGCCCACGTACCACAACGAAGAGTAGCCCCCACTCACTGCAACAAAAAGAAAGCCCACGCACAGCAAAAAAGACCCAAGACAGCCAATAAAATAATTTTTTTAAAAAAGACCCAATGTAAATAAATAAATAAATGCTTTAAAAAATAAATAAAACTAACAAATAAATACGCATGCACACACACAAAACAAACTGGGGTTTTGAGAGTCCAAAAGACAAACAAGGTGAAGTAAATGGAAGGGAACTGAAATAGGCAGAGTCAAGAGAAAAACTGGCACACACGAAGGTACTGTGAAACTTTAAGGAGCACATCTTCAACAGCTGATGAAGATAAAAGGGTGGAGAGTTACTCTAACATTCACACGATAACAAAATAAACCCATAATTTTTCAGAGAACAAAGGAACCTTAAAGTTTACCTAGTCTAACCTTCTCTTATCATTTAAGAAAACAAAGACAAAATTTAAGTTACTTGTATCCCCTAGTGCTGGGCCCATTTCACCAAGATCATTTCTAGATCATTACTAGAATGAAATTCAAAAACCCATATAAGTGGTAATATCTGATACTTTTTTTTCTTCAAATAAGGTTGGCCTCTCACCTCATTTACAAAAGCTATTTATTATGTGACAAAGATTCTAATGCTTCCCAAATTGTATTTTGGGGCAGAGTCTACACTTAGCATCTAGGCTGTCCCTTTTCTGTAGAAAATCATTAGTATGCTCAGAGGAAACACAAGTTCACAAAGGGGAAAAATTATATTTAAATATTATGCTTCCCTGAAAATCGTAAGCTACCTCATTACATCTATCATGAAACACAATAGATGAATGGATAAGCAGACATTTTAAGTACAGAGACCACTCTCCTATAAGTACAAAGGCCAATTCTCCTTCTCTCATATGAAAGCAACCACATACGGAGGGCACAGAGATTTTCACGTTACCAAGAGATAAAACACTAATCCAATGTCGTTTTGTTTGTCTCATTTTTTTTTCTGTAAAGTAAAAAGTGCAATATGTTCCTTGCCCTGTAATATAATTAACTGGTCCCACATTCCAGTATAAATAATGCTGAAAATAACCAAAACATTAACAAAATCAGTTTAGACACACATAAAGAAATA
Organism: Hippopotamus amphibius kiboko; assembly: GCF_030028045.1. Lineage (NCBI taxonomy): Eukaryota > Metazoa > Chordata > Mammalia > Artiodactyla > Hippopotamidae > Hippopotamus > Hippopotamus amphibius. The sequence continues at coordinate 108,320,006 of NC_080193.1, forward strand.
AAAGAAACTAATATTAGAGAAGCCATAAAGACAAGAAATTTCAAACAACACAGGCACAGTTTAGAAGCAATATTTCAATTTTTATATTTTAAAGGTTTCTCTTTAGTCAGAACTTTCGTCTACCGGCAAGAGGCTTGAGCTGAAGCCAGTCAGCATCTGGTGTATTATTTAACTTATGATCTGAAAGCTTCCTTCCAATAGCTGATTCTTCTGTGTTCTGCTTCATAAACCATTTCTGTTTTCCCTGAAAAAAATATCTGGTATTAGCATTAAATCTGCAGCCAAAATTAGCAACACTATTCACTTGTTAACATCTATGGGGATAAATGGCAGTAATTTTATAAATTATTTAGAAAAGGGGTGAGAAAAAACTTTTATAAGTTAATCAAAGGGTCTATCCAGATGAAAAAATCCAACTAAATTTGCCTGTTTTTTTTTTTTTCAAATACTCGACTACAATGTCCAAGAATAGGGTACATAGTACTGCAATATTATATACAACCCAAATGAAATATGTGAAATATACATAATATCGCTCTCATTTAATAGTGCGTGGGAATGGGAAGTTCCAAAAACCGTAAGCTTATTCCTTTGAATTTCATTCTGTGCTTAACACAAACTCCCTTTTCCCCATATGTGACATAATAGACAAACTTGAGTTAAAACCCTAAATCTACAGTTTACTTCTATGATACTTAGACAAGTTTGTTAAACTTATTAAACCTAAAAATACTCATCCATAAAATGAAAGTGAGATTCTTATAAGGATTAAATGAGGTGATGTATGAAAATGACCTAGTAGTAACTGACAACAGCTTTGCAATAAAGACAACATTTCTTTCCTATTTATTCTGTCCTCTACTAATAAATTCTAAATATTTTATTTCATTGGTTAGTTTTGGATTTTCCTACATTATCTCTTAATAGTCTGATTTCTTCTCATCAGTCTAAATATCACAACTCTTCCAACTCAAACTTCTACTTCTAATCAATGCTCTTTTAAAAAAGCAAATAATCAAGTATGTTAGAACAGTATGAAAGTAGAAATCAAGTTCTCTGGGAGAAGCTTACTGACTGGCAGAGCATTTCCTTGTTGGTTTTGCTTATAGGCTGTGAGCTATGTTTCAGATGTTTAAGTCGTGTAACTGCTACATAAGTAGGCCTGTTATGGCTAGATGAATGTGCAGCAGAATCTCCAAAGATGGCCATCATCACTTTCTTCCCTCCCTGTGTAAGCATTCTTCTCCACCCATAGGGAGGTGGAGTCTATCCCTCGCCCCCAAATTTTAACAGGCCTTTTGACTTGCTTTGACCAATACAATACAACAGAAGTGATGCTGTGCCAGTTCTGGCCTAGTCTGGAAGAAGCCTGGTACCTTTTGCTCAGGGAATCTGGCCACTATGCTATGAAGAAGCTCAGTCTAGACTCTGAAGAGAGGCCATGTGGAGGAATACCAAGACGCAGACACAGAGTGAGGCATTCTTGGACTTTTCCAGCCCTGCACTGCTCTACTCAACCCAGTCCAGCAGAGTCTGAGTGAATCACTCTAGCTGATGCCAAGTGGAGCAAAAGAACTAACCAGCTGAATCCTGCCTAAATTCCTGACAGAATTAAAAGAACTAATAAATTATTGTTATAAGCTATTTGGGGGATTTTTGGTTGTTCTGCTTCATAGCAATAGATAACAGAAACTGAGGAAATAGAAAATGTTCAAAAGAAAATAATATGGAGACATCCTAAAGAGAAGAAAAGAAACAGCAATTTTAACATGAGTTAAAGAAGAAAAAAAAAAAAAGAGGAAGGAGGAGCAAACAACAGTACCAAAGTCAATGAGACAGATATAGAAAGTAAAACACCAGCTGGGATTTTGTTTAATTTCTTTGGTTCTGATTGTCCATTTTCCTAAATATTTGCCAAATCATTTCCCTCAAAGCTCCAACTTGCTAAAACCAGTCAGCATCTGGTATATTTATTATTTAACTTACGTTCTGAAAGCCGCCTTCCAACAGTTGATTCTTCTACACAAATGGTCAAATGTCTGTTCAAGTATCACTAATTCCCTTTCTTCAAAAAATGCTATATACTTTTTCATCTTAGGTTACTTTACCTGCCTACACTCTTTGCTTTGATATACTTGAAGAATTCCCTACTATTACAATTAGAGTACCCCTCTGCAAATAGTGTTCCTTTCAGTTTTTTGCTTCCCACAATTTCAAATTTACAAAAAAGCTGCCATGTTTTAGGGACTCTATTCTCCTACATTATTTTACTTTATAAAAATATATGTGTTTAATTTTGCCAGTAAGTCTAGGTTCAAAATGAGATCAAGATTAAATGATAAAAAACATAAAACTTATTTATTTTGAACTATCTCTTAAAGGACATTTTATACTTATCTGTAAATTATACAGTCCCTAATATTTTATACACATTAAATACTTAATATTTGCTGCTTCAATGTTAGTAGGTACACACAATTGAAGAAAATATAGCATCACACTAATTCCAAAACTTCTTTATATACTTTGCAATTTGTATTTGTGTTCTAAATTTGGTATTCACAGAGATGGACTTTAAATTTTTTATCTAATCAACTTTTGCTTATTGATTCTCTCATTTAAATAATTCTCTTAATCATTTTCTCTTCTCAGTTCCTTATGCCATGACTCAAGCCCTCTTCACCTCTCTTCTAAATTATTCTAGAGTAATCTCCTTCACTGACTCACTTCTCTCCAGTCAATCTTACCTTGGCATCCCTCCCACCATTGTCAGTTCTTCACCTATCCACACGACCTTCAGCACGGCCCTTCCCAAACCAAATGCTGTTAGATCTCTTTCACTTTTCTCTAAGTTGGTTCTTCCCAATTTCTTTTGACAATTTCTCCTTCACTGAGCACCCCATCTTGATCAACCCTCCCTTTAGAAGCAATTAAATATGATGTCCTGACTAAAATATGGGCATTAAAATTAAATTTCACTACTTGGAATACGATATAAAAATACAGATGAGAAGTAGGATTTATTTCCCATAGATAGCAACTGGAAATCATGGTGAATAAGTCATGGTTTCAGAGCTAGTTTGTGGCTGGGCAAGAACTAGAATCACTCTCCCTGAATCCCAGTTCAGAGCTCGATTCTAAACCATATTTTGTCCCAAGGAAATATATACAAAACACATACATACACAAACAAGAATATATCCATTAGAACAGCATTAAAGTTTTATCTTACGAGTGGACTGTATATGTTATGATAATGACTATCCAGTGCTCCTGAAGAAAGATTTCTTTTTTGAATATTTGTAGGTAACTAACAAAATGTGAAAATCTTCTAATTCGTTATTGTGGAAAGCTTTCTAAAAATGTCCTCTAGATTTACTTACTTAAACAGAATATACTGAAGACAATCAGCATTAGCATCACAAATATGTTACTGAGATGTATTCAAGACAGAGCCTCAAAGACAGATGTAAACCAATGTAAACAGGTTAGAGCGTAAAACATAGTGAATGGTAGTACCTAAACTTACTTTCTTGGGGAAAAAATTCTTTTAGGTATCTGTCTTATTCTAATAAATGTGACATGAAAGACAGTTCATGACAAGGAGGGCATTTAAGCATCATCTCTGAAGTGTATGTCACTCTTAGGATGAATCACCATTTCCTTCATTTCATTATATTTTCTTCCTACAAAGCTCCCTGAATCTAAATTCTTTTTACCTCTAGTATATACTTATACCACTGGCAAGGCATTTCTGGTAAAGAAATGTTGTGTGAAAACATTTTCATTAAAAGACATGGCAACAAAAGCCCCTTGAAAATACTACCTACGAAGACTGATGAGACTCGCTTCTATTTATAAATTTTTGCATTTTTAGTAAGCATAAATTGGCTAATAGCTTCTTCCAGACTGTTTACGTCAATTAGATAAGAAGCAACACAAATTACCTGAAACTGAGACTTCTATATCTTGATTATAAATGCCAAAACAAATGTAATGGCAAAGATCAAAGTCAGTTTTTCCTCTGAAGATCATCTATTAAATGATATTTAATACACACCAACACCATAATTAAGACAAAACATAAGGCCCCAAAACAATGGTTTTTGAGTTTTACCTCTCAGAAAATAAAACAATTAAAATACTTACCCTTTGCTGTTTGTAGTGCTTAAACATTCTAATGCAATGTTCAATGATAAATAATAGGTAAATGCCTCCTAGAGCAACAAGTCCTTTCAATACAGCATCATATTCTTCCAGAAACTTCTTAGATTCATGTCCATGAGAATGTCCATGCCCGTGTGCATGTTGATGACTGTGATCATGTCCACCCTGAGACTATTAATAAGAATAAGAAAAGCTTCTAAACAAGTAATTAAAATGCTATTTTGAGAATACAATCTCCAGGAAAAAAATCCCCTATTATCTCACTTGAATATAAGTAGTCTTCCATTTAATTTTGCTATACTTGGTGGCCTGGAAAGTACTACATTTTATGGTAACTCTAAAACAAAGATCAAAAACTCAAATGCCTATAGGGGTTAAGACACAACCCATAGTGAGAGAATCAAGCCAGGAGTAAGATAAGAGGGAATGATGGGTCCTTCATAAACTGAAGTGAACACGACCCAGATATATGCCTTTAATATTTAGTAAAACTAAAACAGACAAATTAACTCACCAGCAAGTGACCACTTGTAACTCCCTGTAATCTAACTTTCTCTTAAGTTGATTATATTTTTATAATATTTCTCTTTTATAAATTATTTCAATGATGAGATGTTATCTCTGCCAATACTGTGGAACGTGAGCAAAAGTATATACTTAAGCATGTGTTTAATTTTTTACACTTTAAATCTTTAGCAAAAACAAATGTGTGTACAGAAATAAAGTTCTTTTAAAATTGAAAAATGTGTAAGTTCTATAATATTAATCTTAGACAATGTAAAAGTTAGAGAACTGGTCTTCAGTATTTTCCCTCCTTGTAACATTTATTTGTATTCTTTCCCTATCTGCTAGTGGTCAACAAAAGAGGTTTCTAAACCTCTCAAAGAAGATAAGACCATTACAAGAGGTAATAGCTTCATTTAATTAACACTTCTTAAGGAAAAAAATAAGATAAATAGCTCTTAAACATTGTTTGTACTTCAACTGTTCTTATTAAGCCCAGTTCTGAAACTGTTGCTATGCCTGGTGGCTGGCAGAAAGGGCAGGCAAGGGGTTGAAATAAAGGGAGAAATAAATAAGTAAATAATACATAATAAATCAACAACAAAAAGTGCCTATTCACAATCTTAATGTTAATTTTTTAAGGGCAATGCCATACATTGTTCTAAACACTAAATCTGGAATTCCCAACCAGGAGTGCAGAAGGGGAGAAAAGGTGTACACAACACACAAAAACAATTCTGTCTCCCAAATACTCCGGAAGGAAGATGATGAGAACATAAAAAAGATTCAAACCTATAATTTTACGCTTGGAAAAGAAAAAAGCCCTGTTCCTTTCATAATGTGAAGGAAAGACAGTAATACTTATTTAAACACTCTTAACTGGTGACAGATTTTAAAAGGTTGATCAGCAAGGTACTAGGGGTGTGGGCTTAGCATATCATTAGAAGTGTTCCCAAATGGAAGAAAACAAGTGGTACACCAGGTAAAAAGATAAATGGCCCCACATGTAAAGAGTTCAATGCCTAAAATCATTAACTAAGTATGTCTGCCTATTCCTGCTCAAATAAAGATGCTTGTGGAGTACTGGTTATGTGCACAATCATTATAAAACCCCTTATACATTTCTTCTAATGGCTTTCTTGATATACCATAAAGATAAAAAGATAAAACACTTGTTGATGTCTACGTATTCACTTTCAGAACTGCTAATGGAGCATTTTTTAAATTTCAATTTTACTGAGGTATAACTGACACTACCAGTTTTTGTTGCTATTTTAAAATCTAATGAATTCAATTTATTTTCAAAATATTGCTTAATTTAAAACTGTACAAACAGAAAAAAAAATTCATCCTATAAGTGAATAAACCAACAGAAATACTAGGTTAGTATGCTACAGCTTGCAAATGAAGGACCCCTTCAGCTGAAATATTTTTACTTCTTAAAAAGATTTAAAAGGTTTCTTACATGGGGCAGCAGATGAAGAAGGGCATCTCCACTCATTGTTCCTACAGCTAGTGCAACAAGGAATGTGAGAAGAAATTTGAAGCATCCTTGGTTAATGATGGGAACCAAGATCACGCCTAGCAAGGAAAGCAGGCTAATGACAGTGATAGAAATGATACCACAAATCCATGCTGTAGGAAGAAAGTAATGGTCAACATTAATATGACACTATAAACCAAAAAAGCGCCAAAGAATAATAAACACAAGATAAATGAGTCATGGAAGACTGATTATCTTACCTAGACTATGCTTTTTAAGAAACTTTATATATTTTGGCACTACTGTGTTTAAAAACAAAACAAACAACTATATAACCAACTTGAATACTTAAAAAAAGAATTAAACTTAGACCAAGTTATAAATAGTATCCTCAGTGGTCCACCTTATTAGAAACAGGAACTTAAAATGACTTAAGGCTGTGGTTCACTTATACTACTTAAATAAAATTTTACCAATGTCTAAAGGCACAGCCACAACAACAAAACTGTTTAGAGACTATAATTATAAAACTCTCCCGTAAGCATTAAAGGAAGTCAAGTATCTAACACAGCATAATCTATGGAAATCTTTCTAATACAAAGTTTAAGAAACTTAACATATCAGCCCAAAATAGAAATATACTCAGAAAAGACACAAAAGAAGCCTTATTACTGGTAGCTTTATTTTATTTCATTTCTTATCTTTACAAAGGATGATTCAGTCCTATTTCCCTTGGTATCATCTTTCTCCCATACCTAGTTCCAAACTCCCTTTCCTCCAATTTACCTTTCTGCACAATTTACTACTTTTTTTATTTCACTACATAATTTTAACTGGATCAGAACACAGGAGAAACGTTTTCATAATATGACTTGCAAGAAACAGGTGGAATTCTGTGCACATTTCTTTATCTAGGCTATTCATAAGCAGATATCAAAAATAAATGCCAGTGGTTCAGGGGGTGAGGCATTTTCACTTAAAATGAGAAATTACTTTCTATTAATGGTGTAAAACAAAACAGAAATGCTTTAAGTTTAAAATTTCTGTTTAATATTTATGTATAGAAAATTTCACTGAAGAGTGATAATTTTGAAACGGTTTAACCTAAAATGATATTTTTCTAATCAAATCTAATACAACTATAAATATTCTGAAAGATTTTATGCCTAGTCTTATGATAAGTGAATAAAAGAAAAATGCATTTCTTTATCAAGATAACTTAAAATTTTCAAAGACAAAGAGAAGTAAGGATAGGTTAAAAAATATAACTTTAAATGACCTGCTAACTGCTCAACTTTATCAATAGAACTGTTTATTCATTGGACATTTTAGTCACAGTATCCAATAACATTAATACTACAGCCAATTCTTATTAGCTAAATTAGCTTAGAATAAAACAGTAGGTCATCTATTACTAATGGAAGCTCTGTGGTTTATCCTATATGTAACAGATAATTACTTTGATATAAACATTGGAAATGTAAAGGGCAAAAAGACTGAAACACATAGCCAGAGACTGAACACAGTGGCTTCAACCTTTTTTAAGGATTTGGTGGCAATAAAGGAACAGGAACTCAATTCCCAAAGAACTAAGGTAAGGGAAAGATTCATTATAAAGGCAACATCTTCATTAGCGGACCCAAAGAATAAGGAGATTCCCCCAACTATGGTAGGGACTATAAGGCACAGGGAGCTGAGGAAAAAAAAACCTTGTTGTATAAAGAAAAATATAAAGTCAAATACAGTTTAAAGACTGACTTAATTATGATGACCAAGTTACTTTATTTGTGCATGCACCATATACAGACTGGAATAATAAAATCAGTGAGTGGGAGAGCCTGAGGGAATAGGTTGGAGAATAGTGGTCATAGGTATACAAGAAGTCATGTAGCCAATAAAGTTACTGGCCAACTAAACCAAAACAGGTTTGTCAAAACTACTGCAGCTCTCTGGCTCCAATCACACTAGTGGGGAAAAAATTAAAAAGGAAAGACGAAAGGTACTCACAATAACTAACAGGGAAACACCAAGGCTAATAATGAAAACATTAACCTGAAGATAAAATGTCTCACATGTTAATATAAAATTCTCCCTTCAAATACACTTTTCCTTAGTTTGGCAGTAATCCAATCTAGAAGCACTATATTTCAAAAAAGGCAATCTAAAAGCAACTTCAATCAAGAACTTAAAGGAAAACAGCACAAAGATACTGAAAAGCCAGCAATTCATATTCCAAGATACTTGGAAGTAGAAAAAAATAACTGTATATACTCACTAATGTAAATATATATGGATAAGGATTGACAAAACTACAGACAAGACGCCAAATACACTAGATAGAACAAATTTAATAACTTCATAATTACTAAAAATTTTTATTAATCAGAATTATTTTCACCAAAAATGCACTGGAATTGTTCACCAAAATTACCCAATAAAAGTATTTATTTCTATGTCCCAATGTCCAAGAAAATTCATATAACCAGATTAAGCTGCTAAATTAAAATCTGTATTAACCAAAATCTAGTTGGACAAATCTCGTAAACCTGATTTATTCTTTTTTGTAGGGTTACATTATATTCTAATATATATTCATTCATTTTTGGATTTTCCTATTAAGACATTTGTAATAAATATTAAATTTATAAATCTTAATATAGAGGGAATACTATTAATTTGATACAGTAGACATTTGAGATGATTAACAACTTATACAATATAATTTAGCAAGGTAATAAAATATCAGCAATACAAGCATATTTTTAAATTTGTGCTTATCAGATTATAAAATTTAAGACCCTATTAAACCAACATATATTCTTATAGGCATATTTATAAAATCTAATCATTAAAGAGTTAAGAGAAAATGTGATTCTGTTCCCTAATCAAAATTTTATCTAAAAATGAACATTATTCTAAGCAAATATTTCCTTTATAAAATTCTCATCATATAAACTTCTGGCTAAGGGTGTCTGGAATGTGAAGAAAAGTCCAAGAGTCTTTGAAGCCATAAACTTTTTGCAGTGTCCTGTGATGATTTACAATCTCAAATGGCTTTTGGTCAATTAGTCAAAACTCAAGTTACCAAATGACAAATCAACCAAAATCAAATTCAGTGAAAATCAATTTGCCAATATGCTAACAGGTGAACATAACTCAAGACCAATCATTGGCAGATTGAACACATTAAATTAGCCAGGTGTTTACACATGTAATTGAGGGAGGGTCTGTGTGAAAGGGTATATGAGTTCATACGTGCACAAATGGGTGAATGTCACATATTATATGCTCCCAGGTACAATTTCTCATGTATCAGTGCTGACAATTATATCTCTTTCTCATCCACCTGAGAAAGCAAATCTGTAAAAGAAATGTCTGCAAGAGAGAAGCCCACTTTATGATTAGAAAATCACTGGTATTTGTGATATCTGACATCTGAAACTCTGAGAATACAAGAAAACATCATAATCCCACAAAGGCAAACGCCTTACATGAATCAACCCAAGGTCACAGAACTGCCCAACTTCAAGGGCACCACTCTCATTGTATCTTTGAGTGAATGTCATTTACTCAGAATATAATGTGAATTATGCCATGTGCAGTTGTTCAATGAAATGATATTACATTGAGCTTGCGTAGCTGCCCCTCCAAAATGAGCTAACAAATACATGCATATATACACACACACATTCACATTTTAAAAAAATATTTAATAGAAATGCTTTTGGTTTATTGGTTATATAGTAAAATGATTGTCAAGAAACTGGTTATTTCAAAAACATGTAACAGATTTACCAAAAAAAAAAGAGAGAGAGAGAGTGAGAGAGAGAACATAAGTATAATACAAAAGAAAATCATCATACCACAAAAGGAAAAACAAAAAGAAAATGAAAGGGACAAAGAAGAAACATAAAATCAGTGGGAAAACAGGTTTAAAATGGCAATAAATACATAGCTATCAGTAATTACCTTAAATGTGAATGGGCTAAAGTGCTTCAATCAAAAAACAAAGAGTGGCAGATTGGATTTAAAAAAACAAGAGCCTATGACATGCTGCCTACAAGAAATCCACTTTAGTGCAAAGGACACATAGATTGAAAGTGGGGGAATAGAAAAAGATATTTCATGCAAATGGAAATGACAAGAAAGTGGGGGTTGCAATACTCATATCAGACAAAATAAACTTTAAAACAAAGGCTATAACAAAAGATAAAGGACACTATATAATGATAATACAAGAAGAGGATCAACACAAGAAGAGGATTTTATACTTGTCAACATACATGCACCTAATATAGGAGCACCCAAATACATAAAACAATGACAGACATAAAGGGAAAAACTGACAGGAATTCAATAATAGTATTAATTATTGTGATAAATAATAACAGTAATACAATAACCTCACTGACATAAATGGACAGATCTTCCAGACGGAGAATCAGTAAGGCAACAGAAATACTACATGATACAATAGAACTGTTGGACTTGATATTTTCAGGACATTACATCCTAAAAACCCAGAATATACACTCTTTTCAAGTGTACATAGCACATTTTTAAGGACTGACCACATACTGGGGCACAAAACAAGCCTCAACAAATTTAAGCATATAGAAGTTATCCTAAGCATCTTTTCCAACCACAACGGCATGAAACTAGAAATTAACCACAGAAAAAGAAATGAGAAAAAAAAAAGATTACATGGAGACTAAACAACATGCTACTAAAAAACCAATGGGTTAACAATGAAATCAAAGAGGAAATTAAAAAATACGCTGAGACAAATAACAATGAAAACACAACGATACAAAATCTATGGGAAGCAGCAGAAGAGGGAAGTTCATAGTAATACAGGCCTTTCTCAAAAACACAAGAAAAATTTCAAACCTCTTAAAAGGATTAGAAAAAGAACAAACAAAACCTAAATTCAGCAGAAGGAAGGAAATAATAAAGATCGGAGAGGAAATAAATAAAAGAGAGATTAAAAAAAAAAACACAATAGAAAAAGTCAATAAAACCAAGAGCTGGTTCTCTGAAAGGATAAACAAGATTGACAACCCTCTGGCCAGGCTCACCAAGAAGAAAAGAGAGAGAACTCAAACAAAGTAAGACATGAAAAAGGAGACATAACAACTGATATAGCAGAAATACAAAAAAACAATTACATGCCAACAAATTGGGACAACCTAGAAGAAATGGACAAGTTTCTAGAAACATACAGCCCACTAAAATTGAATCAAAAAGAAATAGATAATTTGAACAGACTGATCAATAGAACTGAAATAGAATCTGTAGTTTAAAAACTCCCACAAACAAAAGTCCAGGACCAGACAGCTTCACAGGCAAATTCTACCAAAGATCCAAAGAAACTTACACGGATCTTTCTCAAATTCTGAAGCCACCATCACGCTGATACCAAAATCAAACAAAGACACTGCCAAAAAAGAAAATAAGAGGCCAATATCTTTGACGAATATAGATGAAAAATTCTCAACAAAATATTAGCAAACTGAATCCAACAACACATAAAAAAGATCATACACCACAACCAACTGGAATTCATCCCAAGTTCATGAGGATGGTTCAACATATGCAAAATCAATCAATGTGATACGCCACATAAACAAATGAAAAGATAAAAACCACATGATCATCTCAATAGATGCAAAAAAAGCATTTGACAAAATTTAACATCCATTCACAATAAAAACTCTTACCAAAGTGGGTACAGAGGGAACATATCTCAAAATAGTAAAAGCTATTTATGACAAACTCACAGCCAACATAATACTTAATGATGAAAAGCTGAAAGCCTTCCCGCTAAAATCCGGAACAAGACAAGGATGCCCACTCTTACCACTTCTCTTCAACACAGTACTGGAAGTGCTAACTACAGCAATCAGACAAGAAAAAGAAATAAAAGGTATTCAAATTGGAAAGGAAGAGGAAAAAAAAGTCATTATATGCAAAGGAAATGATAATATATATAAAAAATCCTAAAGACTTCACAGAAAACTACCAGAAGTGATAAACGAATTCAGTAAGGTAACAAGATACAAGATTAACATACAGAAATTGGTGGCATTTTTTTACACCAAAAATGAAATATCAGAAAGGGAATGTAAAAAGACAATACCTTTTAAAATCACAACCTAAAAAATAAAATATTTAGGAATAAATCTCACCAAGGAGGTGAAAGACATATGCTGAGAATTATATAGCACTAATAAAGGAAATTGAAGATGACTCAAAGAAATATCCCATGCTCTTGGATTGGAAGAATTGATTTTATTACAATAGCCACACTACCCAAAGCAATTAACCTACAGATTTAATGCGATCCCTATCAAAATACCCATGATCTTTTTCACAGAACTAGAACAAATAATCCTAAAATTCACATGGAACCATAGAAGACCCAGAATTGCCAAAGCAATCCTGAAGGAAAGGAACAGGGACTTCCCTGGTGGCAAAGTGGCTGAGAATCTTCCTGGCAATGCAGGGGACACAGGTTTGATCCCTAGTTCGGGAAGATCCCACATGCTGCAGAGCAACTAAGCCCATGAGCCACAACTACTGAGCCTGTGTGCCACAACTACTGAGCCTGTGTACCACAACTACTGAAGCCTGCATGCCTGGAACCCATGCTCCACAACAAGAGAAGCCACCACAATGAGAAGCTCGTGCACCACAATGAAGAAAAGCCCCGGCTCACCACAACTAAAGAAAGCCCATACAGAGCAATGAAGACCCAACACAGACAATAAATTAACTAATTTTTTTTTAAAAAAGAACAAAGCAGGATGCATAACCATCCCAGACTTTAGACAATAGTACGAAGCTACAGTAAGCAAAACAGTATGGGACTAGCACAAAAACAGACATATGGATCCATGGAACAGAACAGAGAGCCCCAAAATAAACCCACACAACTATGGTCAATTAATCTTCAATGAAGGAGGCAAGACACTTTCTTCAGCAAGTGGTGTTGCGAAAGTTAGACAGCTGCATGTAAATCAATGAAGTTAGAACATGTCCTCTCACCATAAACAAAAATAAACTCAAAATGGCTTAAAGACTTAAATAAAAGACATGACACCATAAAACTCCCAGAAGAGAACAAAGGCAAAATACGCTTTGACATAAATCATACTAATGTTTTCTTAGGTCAGTTGCAAACAACGCGACCAACAAGGGCTTACTTTCCAAAATATACAAACAGCTCATAAAAGTGGACAACAACAAAAAATAAACAACCCAATCAAAAAATAGGCAGAAGACCTAAAGAGACATTTCTCCAAGAAAAAATACAGATGGCCAACAGGCACATGAAAAGATGCTCAACATCGCTAATTATTAGAGAAATGCAAATCAAAACTACAATGAGGTACCACCTCATGCCAGTCAGAATGGCCATCATTAAAAACTCTACAAATAACAAATGCTGGAGAGGTTGTGGAGAAAATGGAACCCTCCTACACTGTTGGTGGGAATGTAAATTGGTGCAGTCACTGTGGAAAACAGTATGAAGCTTCCTCAGAAAATTGAAAACAGAATTACCATATGATCCAGCAATCCCACTCCTGGGCATATATCCAGATAAAACTATAATTCAAAAAGATACATGCACCCCTATGTTCATACCAGCACTATTCACAATAGTCAAAGACATGGAAACAACCTAAATGTCCAGCAACAAATGAATGGATAAAGATGTGGTACATATATACAATGGAATACTACTCAGCAATTTAAAAAAAGAATGAAATAATGCCATTTGCAGCAAAATGGATGCAATTAGAGATTATCATACTAAGTGAAATAAATCAGAATGACAAATACCATATGGTATCACTTATATGTGAAATCTAAAATATGTCATAAATGAACCTATCTATGAATCGGAAACAAAATAAGGGACATAAAGAATAGACTGGTGGTTGCCAAGGGGGGTGGGTAAAAGAGGGTAGAAGTGGGAGTTTGGGATCAGCAGATGCAAACTGGTATATACAGAATGGATAAACAACAAGGCCCTACTGTATAGCACAGAGAACTATATTCAATATCCTATGATGAACCATAATGGAAAAGAATATTTTTAAAAAAAGAATGTATATATATGTATAAACTGAATTAACACAACATTGTAATTCAACTATACTTCAAAAAAAATTTAAAAAAAGAATTAAACTTTACCAAAAACACAACAAAAACAAACCAAAAAAAATCTGGTTATAAGCATCAACAACAAAAAAAATAAGAAAAAGACTTTGCTCTTAAATTAAAATTAAATAATTTGTTTTTTTTAAATAATTTTATTTATTTATTTATTTATTTATTGGTTGTGTTGGGTTGCTGGGTCTTTGTTGCTGCACACGGGCTTTCTCTAGTTGAGGCTAGCGGGGGCTACTGTGGGTTGCAGTGCGTGGGCTTCTCAGTGCCTGGCTTCTCTTGTTGTGGAGCATAGGCTCTAGGCACGTGGGCTTCAGTAGTTGCAGCACACGGGCTCAACTGTTGTGGCTCACAGGCTCTAGAGCACAGGCTCAATAGCTGTGGAGCACGGGCTTAGTTGCTCCGCGGCACGTGGGATCTTCCTGGAGCAGGGATGGAACCTGTGTCCCTTGCACTGGCAGGCAGATTCTTACCCACTGCACCAGCTAGGAAGTCCCTAAAATTAAATAATTTGTATATGACTTTGAACATCCTGTTTAACTTCTTAAAAGAGTTTTCCCATTCTTCTAACTAGAGGAAATATATATAGTATGCTTGCTACCTTCAAAAGATTTTTCTAATTGATTTTAAAAATAAGTTCTAGAACTAAAAAGAATCCTATAACTTCCAATAATATTTTTATACATAAAATATAGAGAGCACAACTGGAACTATTATAATATACTGATAGTTTAGTTACTTCTCTGTGAATACACTGCCTTGATAAACAGAGTTGGAAATTTTTTATATTTTCAGTACTTCTCTGGTGGCACAGTGGTTAAGAATCTGCCTGCCAATGCAAGGGACACAGGTTCGATCCCTGTATGGGCAGATCCCACATGCCACGGAGCAACTAAGCCCATGCACCACAACTACTGAGCCTGCACCCTGGAGCCCACGAGCCACAACTATCGAGCCCATGTACCACAACTACTGAAGCCTGCTCACCTACAGCCCATGCTCCACAAGAAGAGAAGCCACCACAATGAGAACCCTGTGCATCACAACGAAGAGCAGCCCCTGCTCGCCACCAGTAAAGAAAGCCCACACACAGCAATGAAGACGCAATGCAGCCAAAAATAAATAAAATAAAAATTATTAAAAAAAGAGGATTGTTAGGAGACAAAGACAAAAAAAGAAAAATCTATGAAGAAAATCATTCTGATTCTTCTCTGACTTCCCCTTTAAAAAGATTTTTTTTTCAAAGAGGCCAATTATTATGCCACTTTAAAAAGAACTCTTTAAATTCCTTGCTTACTTGTAGCTATTTGAACTGGCAACATACTAGCTAGCAGCATAATGTATAGCTAGAAAGAACTTTAATAATCTATAGTAGCATTTCTCAAACTGCTCATCTAATTCTATGTGATAGGTGGCATTCCAAGGGGAGTGAGGTAAAAATTTAACAGTCAAAAAGATTTGGTGGGACTTCCCTGGTGGCGCAGTGGTTAAGAATCTGCCTGCCAATGCAGGGGACATGGATTCGATTCGTGGGCCAGGAAGATCCCACATGCCACAGAGCAACTAAGCCCGTGAGCCACAATTACTGAGCCTCTGCTCTAGAGCCCATGAGCCACAACTACTGAGCCCATGTGCCACAACTACTGAAGCCCACATGCCTAGAGATGGAAAAAAAAAAAATTAAAAGAAAAAAAAAGATTTGGTAATGCTGGATTAAACAAGTTCCCTCAGAGCCTCTAACAGTTTAAAAAGCAAAGTGAATTTCTGCAAGGGGAACACAATATGCAGCATTTTTCTAACTTACTTGATCATAGAACCTATTAATGCAGCACAATGAGCCAGTATCCTGAAGAACGTAATCTGGAAAACCCTAATGTAGAGCAGTGTCCTTCTACTTTACAGATTTGTATTTGTATACTGAGGCAAAGAGATGTTAAGTGTTAAATCTTACCACTTCAGACATATTAGAATGGCTTTTAAAAAACAGAAAAAAGAAAAACACATGTTGGCAAGGATGTGGAGAAACTGGAACCCTCTTACATTGCTAGTGGGAACATAAAATAGTGCAGCCACTGTAGAAAAGATTTGGTAGTTCCTACAAAAGCTGAACAGAATCACCATATAATCCAGGAGTTCCACTCCTAGGTCTATACTCTGAAGAACGGAAAGCAGAAACTCCGATACTTGTATGCCCGTGTTCATTATGGCATGACTCACAATAGCCAAGTGTCCATCAATGAATGAATGGATTAACAAAATGTGGTATATAGATGTAATGGACTATTATTCAGCTACAAAAAGGAATGAAGTTCTGATACATGCTGAAACACAGGTGAACCTTAAAAACATTATGCTTGGGACTTCTCTGGTGGCACAGTGGATAAGACTCCATGCTCCCAAGGCAGGGGGCCCAGGTTTGATCCTTGCTCAGGGAACTAGATCCCACATGCATGCCACCACTAAGAGTTTACATGCCACAACTAAGGAGCCTGCCTGCCACAACTGAGGAGCCCACCTGCCACAACTAAGACCTGCACAACCAAATAAATATTTGTTTAAAAAATGATGCTGAGTATTCCAAAATAAAGCAGACATAAAACAGACAAACATTGCATGACTCCACTTATATGAATTTATATAACATATTCCACGTATATAAGTTCTACTTATATGAACTATCTAAAATAGTCAAATTCATAAAGACAAAAAGATTATAGGTTACCAGGGGCTGGGGGTAAGGGAGAAATGAGTTATTGCTTAATGGTTACACTGTTTCTATCTGGGGTGGTAGTTAAAAAAAGTTTTAAAACTAGTGTGATGGTTGCACAACACTATGAATGTAATAAATGCCACTAATTTGTACACTTCAATGGTTAAGACAGCAAATTTTATGTTATATATAATTTACCATAATAAAAAAATAGTTAAATAGCTAGCTAAAATGACAGTCAAAACTAAACCCAAAGTCCTCTCTTAATCCACTGTTTTCTCCAGTAAATCATAGCATTTTCAGAGAATTCTTGGCCAAGTGATTTATTTATCACTTATGTATTTACCTCCAGAGAGATGGGTTCACAAAAAGACGACTTACAGGAAATATAGTATAATTAAATATGAAAATAAGAAGAAATACTAAGTTTATTAATCCAAATGGCAATCACTCTTTCAAAATCTGAACTAATTAGGCTAGAGGAAGAGAGACAAAAGATTACTACAAAACAAACGTAACCACATAAAATTATCAGAATATACTTATACTTATCTCTAAGCCATCGAAAATATATGGAAGAGTAAAGCTAATTAGTTTAAAATATTTATATCCCATCTAACATAAATTGTTACTTATTTTTGCCAGTGTCAAGAAATAAAAGGTAAAGAGCCAGATATCCCATTTCAGATAAATCAGAAACTTTCCAGATATTTTCTACAGGTTACAACTATTCCATCACAACTGTTTCATTAGCAAAACAGCCATATTATCCCAGAGTGTATGTATGTTATTATAGATATGTTTCCTTAACAGTAATTTTAGCTCCCTAGCACTAAAAATTTAAGGAGTAGACATTCTCCTAACAACTTATAAACATTCTTCAAGGAAAATTACAATTTCTTTGACCTATGAGAAGTAAAATTGTTTTGAATTTATTGTACTTGAAATAACTTCCCATGCTATTTAAGCAGGTACTTATTTTTAGAATTAATAACATACACATTAAAGGCTCACATAAACTCTATCATAATTTCCTAGGTGTAGAAAAAAGGCAACACAAGTAATAAAATTGTTCTGATTTCCAACTAAATTACTATGTTTTTTTTCAATCACAATTTGTTTAGTATAAAGCCAAAAAAACCCAAAATAACAATAAACGACAAACAATAAAAGAAATATCTTATAGAATTTATACCAACCTAACACTATGCAAACTATTAAATACAACTAGCAAATGTTTTCTTTATTTGTACCCAAGATACCATATGCAATAAAAAGCGCTAAATGTCTGAAACAAGCTTCACTTCTTCTGCAAATGAGGTCGCTTAAAACGTTAAAGGTCTTCAAGCTTAGTTATTCACTAACTCCCTTTCTCATTATCTAGAGAGAATGCATTCTTTTAAAAAGAAGCGTTCATCTGTGGAAACTTTCTAATGAACTTGGTTCAAAGCATGTGCAAGATGACAGTTTTCTACAGTTTCAGCATTTTAATTGGCAGAAAATGCTTAGCAGTCTATTCACAACCCCTCTTGGAAATTAAGCTAGGGTCAACTCCATGACTAAATGAGCCAAACTTGCGAAACAAACGATTTCTACCATATACAGTATATAGCATATTTGGTTTACAGCAGTCTTTGAACAGTTAATGAGGTAGTAGTTGTGTCACTATGGGAGATTTATATAGAACAAGTTAACCTTCTTTAATGGTGCAGCAGTCATTAAAAATAATTACTAGCAGGGCAATCTCTATAACAATTATCAACATCTATCAGGACATAATTAACTCAGGCTTCATTTCTGACAATGCTAATAACCACCTGCAAACAACTAATCAATATTCACTATTAGTAACGTATTTCTTTTCAAAGCAAGTACAATTTCCTCTAAGGCTTTTCATATTTAATAAACTGTAATTTTCAACATTACTATAGTCAAGCATCTGTCAACAGCTTTGTTAAAATATATAAATTGTCAATATTACAACACAGACAACTCTAAGTCACAACCCATAGTTGATGTGAAAACAAAGAACTGGAGTTTTTTTTAGAAACCGTAAAAATAAAAGGCTATTAGTTTTAACTCTAGATGCCACAATCTTGTCAGTCTCCATTTTTCCCTGTAAAGAACAAATGTATTTTATTTTTAATTAAGTTAAATCATCTTAGACCTAGTTTCCCCTTTTACTCCTGCCAGTGAGAATTTATAACCGTCTGAGAGAGACTGTGGCTCTCAAGGTGTTTACTTATCTACAAAGATCAATGAGCATAAAGCCAGAAACAGGGCATACTTTGTCTATCCAAAGATCGTTATTCAAATCTAGTGTGTGGACTCACTTTCTCTGCCCTTCCAGATCTTACCAAACTGAACCCAGTTTGTCTACTAAAAGACTATTCCTAGTTTTTTTTCTGGTAAATTACTAAGCTATACTTACAGTAATACTTATATCAATATTTACCTCTACCACTTTCCCATCTATGTCTGCATTATCTTTTAAAATATTAACACTCTCCCTATCTCCCTGTCACTTGCATTCTAACAAAGCACACAACCTTTTCAGCAGGAAGCAGTAGAGCACAGCACAGGAGAAGAGCATAGTGGTTATCACATTACAGACTTCAGGTGGAGAATACTCTAGTTCCTATCACAGCTCTGCCAGCTGGCAGCTATGTGACCTTGGGCATGTTATTTAACTTCTCAAAGCCTCCTTTCCTCAGCAAAGAGAAGTAAGTAAAAGTGCCTACCTCATGGGTGTAACAAATTAAATAACTCTTGTAAAAGTGTTTAAAATAACACATGGTATGGTTCCAATAAATATAGGCTATTATGATTAATTGTATCTATTCTAAAGTTATTTTCCTACTGCAAAGAAATTAACCAAGAATAGGTAGGAACCTAGGAGACTTAGTTATACATTGAGAGCATTTCTTTTTATGTGTACTCTTTTAAGCTTTAAGGAATGTTTCTATCTCATATAAAACTGTTATACTAGGATGTGATATTCTTAAACATCTCTACCTTATTACTACACTATGAAAAATTTTTAAATGCTGTTCTTTCAATCTTCTACTTTATAAAAATTGTTTTTAGTTCATATTCATACACATCAATTTAGTCAACTTAATTACTATGCAATAGCACCACTATATCTTGGGCATTTCAACCAGAACTGTGTTCATCATGATTTTGCACATGATGAAATTCATGAAATACTACCAATTCTGAGAACACTGTATTATCAAAGTGCACTAGGCTGACTGAGAAGTGTTCTTCCTAGGTTAGAACTGAAAGCTTATAGAGTAATATTAAGCAATTTATTCATTTAATCAGTATATGAGTGCTTACTTTTTGTCCAAAGTGCCCTTTATCTTAGGTACTCGGTATCCTGAGATGAAAGACTCAGTACTTCCTTTAAGCAACTAAAGTCAAACAAAAACATAACTAATCCAATTATTAAGATCCCCAAACTCTGTACCATGATGGAAGTATCCAGAGGGTGTCAAGATAAGGGACTTAATTAAGCCTAGGATGGTCAGTAAGTTATCCCAGAGAGACTAACCCTTGAGCTGAAGATTCATAGTAGTCAGCCAAGTAGAGAGGTTTACAATGTGAAAAGGAAGAGAGGAATGAAGGAAAACCAGCATAATCTATTATCATGAGTTTGTTATGGTTAGAGCTAAGAGGGAAGAAATAAATGGTGGAGGATAAAGATGGAAAGGTAGGTAGGCGTGGATCATATTCTGGAAAGCATGATTGGGGTAAAAAAAACCAACAAAACACTCTGAACTTTGAACAACATAGCATAATGCAGTATTCTAAAATATATGAGGAAAAAAATATAACTAGCACATCACATCAAATCCATGTTCTCACAGAGATTACTGCTTACAATATAAAAAAAAGTAAAGAAAAATACTAGAGATCTAATGAAAAATACTAAATAGTATAACAATATATGGCAAAAATCATAAAGGTGATACCAGAATTAGCTACATTTGGAAAATAATAGCACAGTGATTGCCCAGAACATTTATCAGACAAACCTCAGACTTGGTGGGTTTTATCATTTATTAGGTCTGGGAATTGCGGGCAAGTTACTAAACTTTTCTATACCTGAGCTTCCCTATCTGTGAAAACAAGAATCATATAATAGCTTTCTCATATAATAATTCAATAATTATTATTAAAATTTAGTGAAAAAAAAAAAAGCATGTGAAACACTTATTATCACACGGATAGCAAGATGGTTAAACTTCCTAGGACTGAGATCTAAGTTATCAGGGTGACATTCTCCACCTCACAGGACTGTTGTAAGGAGTAAATGAACTGAGTTTAGAACAGTGCCTGCAATACATGTTTGTTAATAAATAAAAGAAAAATATATGTATTAAATAAATGCTGGTTATCACTAAAAAGAAAAATCTACATCAGAGTATCCCATTTGCATTTTAGAAATATAATCTAGCTTAAGTGCTACACATGGCTTACAAGGGGGACAAAAACACAGGCAGGGAAGGTTATGAAGTTATTTCAACAATTCAGTAAAGAACCAAAGAGAATCAGAACTAAAGTTTTGACAGAGTGGACAGAGTTGGAAGATACTTAAGAATCAATTAATTGGACTTGATAACTGATTATACAAGGGAGAATAGGAAATGAAAACAAAAACCATAAGAGGGAAAAAAATAAAAGATTTTCAGATTTTATCAAAAGAATGAATTGGAATGGCATTTGTGATTGAGTAAGAGGTATCAAACTTCCTGTGGAGCAGAAATTCCAGAAACATTAGGTGGTAAGTACCTGTAAACATCAAGGTGGTGCAATCTAGCCAACTGGGTATGATGAAAAAGAGCCTAGAGAAAAGCTTAAAAATAGTTTTGGTTTTACCCATTTGGTTTTACTCTCTAGAAGTGCCCATGATGTTCATGTGCCAATCACTGGCATTTCTGAGACACTCCTAGAGTTTAACCACACTGGCTTCCCTTTTTACTTTCTTAAAAACTTAATAATCTTAGCTTTTCACTACAGCCCCTCACTCTGCTAAATGTTAAGTAATTATAACATCATATAACTTTAATTAGGAGGTCCCCTTATTAACATTTGCCCATCAAGAAGAATCAATTTATGACAAACCTGCATTTCCTTTCTAATCTATTAGTTCTCTGTCCATAGCAAAACATTCCTCTGTATGCCAGAAGAGATTAGTAAACTGTGTTGTGCCTCCTGTCTTCCCCTAGTCTTTTCTAAACACACACACATAAACCTGATTAAAACATACTGAAAGTCACCAAAAGGAAGGCAATCATTTGGAATTACTTTGTGATTCAACTTTTTTAAGGAGAAAGAACTTAAGTCTTTCTTACCTGATGCCCCTATATTTGTCTTATCTTCAGGAACCAGATTTTTATCCTTATTTAAATCTTCAACTAAAAGTTTGTCAAAATGCTCAATACAAAGTCTGCTGTCGATTTGATATAACAAAGCAGGGCAAAGATATGTAAATAGATCAGGTGAGATTGGCGAGTTGGCACGATGACCATGGTATTTTAATAACTGAGTGACGTTCAAACACTGCAAGGAAATTGATAAAACAAATTAAGTAAGAGTATTTTAAGAAACTCTTATACAGAAAAAGAAAATATTGTTTAGTAAAATATATTCTAAGTATTATTTGAAAATAATCTGCAACATGTGGATATCTATTATCTATTACAAAGGATGATTTTTGAAAGGAATTCATGATAAGAACACATTCAATTTGATTACCCAAAACTTTTTATGGATTTTAACCATTTTTTCACCGCAACATGTAAAAGACAATGGCTTTCTGCCATCTATAAGAGTGATTTAGAATTACATTCCCAGGATCCTTAAAGGGTGAGGAAAAAAAGAAAAACCACTTCCCTAGTCAAAGTGCAATCATCAATCACTCAAGATTCTTACTTGTGGAACAGTGTTAAATAGAGTATTTAAATAACTTCATATTAAAATATACAAGGATATGGACATTTGCACTAAGGGACCCCAAAAGAATATCATATAGGGGAATTCTAGTCCAATGCTAAAACTGGAAGGTTAAAAAAGGCAGCTTTATCCACTGGTACTTTAACTACGAAATACAACAAAAAAAGAAGAAAACAAGTAACAAAAAAAATCTGGACCCATCATACAGCAAAAATAAACATCTAAAATTAAGGCAAAGGAGATGGCATTACTTCTTTTTCATATATATGCACTCTGGCTGTATGCTTGTTTATTTTATCTATAGTACAAAAAAAACCTCAAAACATATAAACAAACAAATGATTTTTCTCAGGTCTTTACATGAGGTACTACTATCCCATCCAATGCATACAACATTTCCAGAAATCTTGAAAAACTCCCCAATATGCATCAGGCCTCTGAGGATACAAAATAACAAGTCTGATGATCCAGATCCCACAAGTAGAATACAAAAAGTAAACATTAATGATAATGTCTAGTTATTATCAACAAAAGACTCTAGGATATTACCCATAGTAATAAATTAATATATTTCTTTAAAAGTACACTAAGATTTTAAAATTTGCAAAAAGCCAAATATCTAATGATTTGCCCAGTAAAGAAACAAACATATTTAGTTAGATGTAAAACACACTTCAATAAGAGACAGAAACAACAAAGACTGAGGTCATTCTCCACATTAGATGGTGTGGCTTTTTATACTTCTAAACAATAAACAAATTCAACAATCTTTTCTAAACTTTAATGAGAGCTAAGTATAAGAATAAATAAGGGTGTTGATATCCTCTGATAAAACAAAAATGTTTTTATGGTGAACAGTTTTTTAAAAATCAAGAAGGAACCAATCAAATGTGAAAGTATTCAAAAGAACATGAAAATTCAGAAGAAAAACAGAACCATCCCATTACTACTGGAGTCTTCCATTATTATATCTTTTTGCATTCACTGTACAAGTGTCAAAAGCATTAGAAAAAGCTAATACGAGCAAGTAGGTCCTATGATATAGTGACAGAGAAAACAAATCTACCACATGTGCAAAATACCTAACTTTGGAGCTAGATCAATTACTGGGAACCACTCCACAGTTAATTCAAGAAGTTAACAACTATGAAAAAGAAACTGTCTAGTCACTTCCCAAGAAAACAGTTTGAACAAAAAAAGGGTTCAATTTTTAATTATCTAGAAACCAGCTAACAGTAACAACTCGTAAAGTAACTTGGGGAGTCAAAACAAGTCTTAAGCAAGATAGTAAAATAAGGAATAAAATTAAGGAATATATTTTCTTTCTAACCACCGTTAAACATTTAGAATGGAAGGAACCAAAATTTGAGAACAAACAATGTAACTGAAAATCCAGATAAAAATCTTTAATCTGATATTGATTCCTTAAGGTATTTTGTAACTGGAAATAAGTTTGAATATGGTTATCTATTCCTGTTACTTCTTTCTTCACCTAAAAACGCTCCACAATCATCTGAGAACTACAGAGCAACCACTGTGTTCTGCTTACCTCATGTTGCCGGTCATCTTCATTATGATCTTTGTGACTAGCAGCTGAATAAATTGCACTTTTTTTAACATGCGGTGCTTCTCGCTTTCTAGTATGTCGAAGTTCACCTTCATTATCAGGATCAAGATCTTGGTGTCCATGACCAGGATCATGACCATTATGTTCTGGAAGACGTACATGAGAATGACCTGGGTTATGTACACGATCAGGTTTGTGGACCCGATTATGCTCATACTGTTCACCCTGATCGTGGTTAGGGGGAAAGTTTGGTGTAATAACCTCAGAATTTTCATTACTTTTCTTCCCTTTTCTCTTCCTCTTCCCTTTCAGTAGCTTACTTTCAGATTGTTCCTGTGTTTTATTGGTCTCTGTTGAAGGTTCATGGCTAGGCTCCCCATGCTCACTGTGAGTAATGGAATCATTAGGAAAATGGCGAGTAGTGTTGTTATGATCAAGGTGATGGCGCAAACAATGGTGGTGACATAAGCGATGATTACGGTCATGCATATGTTTATCATCAGATTTGACAGATACTTCAACTGTCTCTTTCTCTGGATCACATTTATGGTTTCTTTTTGTTGATACACTGGTCACAGTTTGATTTTCTGAATTTAAATGATAATGGGAATGCTGGTGGTTATGTGAGTGAAAATGCTTTCCCTCTTGAACTGCCAAAATATCTAAGTGAGAAACATGATCGTGGCCAAGATCCTCATGATTAATCTCAACTACTTTTATTTCTCCAAGGCCTAAGTTTGTTAAAAGTTTCTCCAGACCAAAAAAAGATAATCTTCCATTTTCACCATAACGGTCAAAAAGTTTTTCAATATAATATTTTTTTTCATTTTCAGCATCCAGCACTGAAAATTTGCTTGACTCCAATTCTGTCATTCCACGATGGTGTCTGTGATGCTCTTCAGAACCATGGTCATGTTCTTCATGGCAATGGTTGCAATGATGGAAAATAAATGTCAGCAAACAAATGAGGCAAAATTTTGTGTGCATATGTACCTTCATTTCTATTTTTCCTAAAGAGAAAGAGAAATAAGCATTAGCTTATACTTAAGCACATTCAAAATAAACTCTCCAGCAGTTGCCAATTCACTACGCAAATGTTTTACCCCATTTCTTTCATGGCTATCAATCGTTCTTTCCTTCTTCAATTTTCTATACAAATGGCCCCTTTTAATTTATCAAAATAGTGTACAGCCCTTTCAAATTAATAAATTTGCTTAAAACTCACCTGTAAGACTACTTTGACTCCCTTTAAGCACAATACTTTATAGTCTATGTACATTTGTACAGGAAATGCTGGCTTCCTTCCTATATGGTCCTTTACAAAAAAGTTTATTGATCTCTGTTCTTGAGGTCCTGGTCAATGCAATAAGGCAACAAGACGAAATACAATGATAAAACATGTAAGAATCAGAAAGAAATGAAACTGTCATCCACAAATGGGAGGATTGGGTATGCAGAAAGTCCAAAAGAATCTATAAGAATTAATGTTAATTTAGTACAGTTGCTGGATTTAAGGACAATAACCTAAAATCAACTGTATTTTTCTATACCACCAATAATTAGAAAATGAAATGAGAAAAAGTTTATCATTTACAGTAGCAAGTAGCTAGAAATAAATCTAACAAAAGATGTGCAAGATCTTTTCATTAAAAAAGGATCACATATTGTCGAGAGAAATGAAGGACCTAAATAAATGGATGGCTTTATCATGTTGAAGACTGGATGAGATAGAGATCCAATGTAATTCCAATAAAAAACTCAGAAGGTTCATAATTTTATGAAAACTGATGAGGTATTTTTAATGTTTACATGGAAATAGAAAGGGCCAAGAATGGCCAAGACACTCAGTTACTAAAGACAGTGTGGGTATTTGGTATAAGAACAAATAAATAACATAGTCTAAAAATATGAAAGATTATCTTTTCCTTGTTGCTTGGTCAACTTGATTTTCATACAGAAGAAAAATAAATCACACCATATGTAACACCCTACCTCACACCATATGTAAACATCAATTATAGATGGATTATAAACATAAATCTAAAACAATAAATTTTAAAGTAATGAAGGGTCCGAAACTGTGCTGCCCAATATGGTAGCCACTAGCCACATGCAGCTACTTAAATTTAAACTAATATTAAATAAAAAATTCAGCTTCTTGGGAGTTCGCTGGCAGTCCAGTGGTTAGGATTTGGCCCATTCACTGCAGTGGCCCAGGTTCAACCCCTATCAGGGAACTAAGAACACACAAGCCACACAAGTGCCATCCCTACACCCACCCCCACCCCCCAAAAAAATCTACTTCTCAGTTACCTAACTACATTTTAAATACTCAATAGTCAAATGTAGCTCATGGCTACCATACTGAACAGTGTAGACAGAGAATATGTCCATCATCACAGAAAGTTCTACTGGACAGCATGTTACTAGAATATGGAAATATGGTGAGTCATTCACGCAATTTTAAAGTTTTCTAGAACAGGTCAAAGTCATTTTCATCCTACATTTTATTTAATCCACTATATCCAAAATATTATCATTTCAACATGTAATCAATATAAAAGTTAAGAAATT
This sequence comes from Hippopotamus amphibius kiboko, assembly GCF_030028045.1. Taxonomy (NCBI): domain Eukaryota; kingdom Metazoa; phylum Chordata; class Mammalia; order Artiodactyla; family Hippopotamidae; genus Hippopotamus; species Hippopotamus amphibius. The sequence continues at coordinate 108,347,147 of NC_080193.1, forward strand.
TTTACATTCTTTTTAATACTATGTCTGAAATCTGGCACATAGTTTATACTTACAGAACATCTTAATTCAGACTAGTCACATTTCAACAGTCACATGTGGCTACTGTACTGGAAAGTATAGATCTAGAAGATTTATTTGGGAGACTAGCTTCAAGACCTTCAAGATAGGACATACTGTGCATCATAAAGGAAAGACTGATAAAGTACAGTACATCAAAATAAATTCCTATTCATCAAGAGACATCATTAAGAGACTAAAAAGACAACAGATTGGGAGAAAATTACTGCAGTGTTACTAGTCAAGAATATATGGGGGGGGCGGGGGGCAAAGGGGAAGCTGGGATGAAGTGAGAGAGTAGCATAGATATATATATACTACCAACTATAAAACAGATAGTGGGAAGTTGCTGTATAACTCGATGATGGGTGATGCCTTAGAGGGCTAGGACGGGGGGGGGTGCGGGGGACTCGCGGGAGGGAGGGGATGTGGGTATATGTGTATAAATACAGCTGATTCACTTTGGTGTACTTCATAAGCTGGTACAAGAGGGTAAAGCAATTATATTCCAATAAAGAGCTTTAAAAAAAAAGAATATATAAGGAATTTCCACAAATCGATATGAAAATTATGACAACTCAATGGAAATATGGGTAGGAAATTTGAACGGGCACTTTATAAGAGGATATTCAAATTACTAAGAAGCATATGAAAAGATTCTCAACCTTAATAGTCGTCAGAGAATTATAAGCTAAAATCATGAGTAGATACCACTACACACCCACCAGAATGAATAAAATTTAAAAGGTGTAGGCAAGAATATGGAGTCAACTGGAACTTGGTGGGATTGTAGATTGGTATCTCTTGGAAAACCATTTGGCAAGATCTGCCAGAAGCTGAACTTATATAAGCATATACACTTACATAGCAATTCTACTCCTGGGTATATGCAGAAATGCATGTACAGGGACACCAAAAGACAAGAATGAACATGAAAGTTCACATAATCATTATTCACCACAGCTCAAATCAGGAAAAAGGCCAAATCTCCATCAACAGTGGAACGGATAAATAAAACAGAACAATTTTACAATGGAATACTACACAGGAATGAAAATAAAATTACAGATTCACACATTAACACAGATGAATCTCACAAATTGAGACTGAGCTAAAGACAACAAACTAACTATATATAAACCATAGGGCAAAATTCTATTTGTATAAAATTAAAAATGGGCAAAACTAAACCAAGACAATGATTATTTTGGGATTCCCTGGGCAGTGGTTAAGAATCCACCTGTCAATGCGGGGGACATGGGTTCGAGCCCTGGTCCAGGAAGATCCCACATGCCTTGGAGCTACTAAGCCCATATGCTGCAATTACTGAGGCTGCGCTCTAGAGCCCATGAGCCACAACTACTGAGCCCACATGCCACAACTACTGAAGCCTGTGTGCCTAGAGCCCATGCTCCACAACAAGAGAAGCCACCACAATGAGAAGCCCAAGCATCACAACGAAGGGTAGCCCCTGCTCTCCTCAACTAGAGAAGGCCCATGCGCAGCAACAAAGACTCAATACAGCCAATACGTAAATTAATTAATTTTTAAAAAAAGACAATGATTATTTTTTGAGGGGAAGGTAGAGGGGTGATAATTGGGACTAGAAGTTGTAGTAATGTTCTCTTTCTTGAGTAATGGTTACATAAATATGTTTACTCTGTGATAATTCATTGTACTTTGTGTACTTTTCTGTACCTCAGAAAATTGTGCTTTAATTGAAAGTTTTTAAAAATCAAATTTTCTCCAATAAAAACCAATTATAAACAAAATTTATTAGGGTCCTAGACATAAACAGACAAGACCATTAAAAGGAGAAATGTATAAGACATTATTGAAGGACAGAAAAGAATTACTGCAAAACTGGATAGACACCACCAACATGGGCAGAATAAATGGCCTAAGATATATAAAGTCTTCCTAAGTGTATAAACAAATCTAATTCAATGTCAATCAAAATTCTGGTAGCTGTTTGCTTTTGCTGAGACTGTACAAATTCATCCAAAAATTCATATGGAAGAGCAAAAACCCACGGACAACCAACACAGTTCAGAAAATTAGCAAGGTGATAAAGATTTCTTTTAATAAATAGTTAAATAGAACTGGCACAGGACCATAAAGATAGACCAGAGAAGCAGAACAGAGTTCAGAAAAAGAATCAATAATATTGTGAAAAAAAATAGTTCTTCCTCACACCATACAAAAAATCAATTCCAAGAAGAGTAAAAACCCAATGTGAAAAACAAAAAAAATTCTTAACTTCTAGAATAAAATATAAGCGACTATCATGACTCTAAGCTAGGGAAAGATTCTTTTTAGATAAGGTGCAAAAAGCACAAACCTTAAGAGGAAATTTTGATTAATTTAATTAAACTAAATTGTTTAAATATTACTCTAAAAAAACACAATAAACAAAGCTTATAACAAGCTATACACTAGAAGCTATTTGCAATGTGTATATATAAACAATGCATATAAAAGATTAGTATCCAGAATATATGACATATGTATCAATGCAAAAAAACTCCAATATTGCACAACTATACAAAGGATATAAACAGAACAGCTGGTTGAGTAGCGTTAATGATTACTAATAACCTGGATAACGCACCAAGATATTAGATGCAAAAATTAATATCTGAAAATACCAGGTGTTAAGCAAAACTCTAATGCAAAGAAATGGAAACTACCTTACACTGATGGTGGGAGTATAAACTGGTGCAACCATTTTGGGAAGCAATTTGACATTTACTGAAGCTGAATATGAATACACTCCACAGCCCTCAAATTCCGCTTCTATCTATCTACCCTAGAGAAACTCTTACACTTATGCACAGGAGACAAAGTTAAGAATCTTAACTGCAGTACTGCTGAAATTTTTTTTTAATGTTAACTATCTTGTAACAGGATGCTTTGGGTTGCAAATAACAGAACACAACTAAAAGTGCTTAAAACAAAGAGGAAAATTTCACAAAAAAAAAGTTGGGAAAAACGGTGGTTTCAGGACAATTACACAAGCAAAACCCCAAATTCTCTCTTCCTCAGATCTGTCTCCTCAGAATTTCAAGAAACTGCTGTTGCTACAATCACTCCATTCTTGCACAGCCATATCCAAAGCTGGAAGGTTTATCTTCTTTTTATCCAGGGAGAAAAATCTTTCCTGAAAGTTCCTCTCAGATTTCGCTTTACATGTCTTTGATTAGGACTGTACTATATACCCGCAACAAAACTGGTAAAGGAAGAAATTACCATTATCGGTTTAGACAAATCAGCATTCTCTTGGAATTGGAAAGAAGCCACCTTTCCTATACACACAGGTGGGCATACTAACAGCAAGGAAAAAGGAGGTAAATGAGGAATGGCAGTTGATTATATAACCATGACTACCTGCCACAAACTTAAATAGCCATCAGTAGAAGAGTGGATAAAAAAATATGGCATACTTATGTAATTAAAGATCACGCTAAAGTTATAAATGTATGACTATGAAAGAATACACAACAAACACAAATCTTAGAAACATAAAGAGTAAACTGCAAAAAGGTACATGCTATATCATTTATATGATAAACACAATTAAAAACATGCAAAATACCTTAATTTGGGGTATATATACATGTAGCAAGAGCTTAACGTGGTGATGATTACATTGTAGAGTGGTTATCTTTTCAGGAAGAGAAGAAAAGGAGTAAGATGGTCGAGGGGGTATGCATATTTAGCTGTATCTGCAGTGTTTTATTAAAAAGTGAGGGGAATCTGAAGCAATGTGACAAAACATTTAATATTTGTTAAAGCAGCATAATGGTATTTAGGTGTTTGTTTTACAGATCTTCCTCAACTTAATGGTGGGATTATGTCTTGACCCATCCTAACTTGAAAAAAATCTTTAAGTTGAAAATGCATTTAATATACATAATCAATTGAAAATCACAGCTTAGCCTAGCCTACTGTAAGTGCTCAGAGCACTTATATCAATTAGCCTACAGTTAAGCAAAATCATCTAATACAAAGCCTGTTTTATAATAATAATCTCATATATCTTATTGAATACTGTACTGAAAGTGAAAAACAGAAAGTTATATGGGTACAGAATGGCTGTTTACCCTTGTGATCAAGTAGCTGACTGGGAGCTGCAGCTCCCTGCCACTGCCCAGCACCACAAGAGTGCACTGTACTGCATATCACTAACTTGGACAAAGATCAAAATTCAAAATATATGGTTTTGGACTTCCTTGGTGGCTCAGTGGTTAAGAATCTGCCTGCCAAGGCAGGGGACATGGGTTCGATCCATGGTCTGGGATGATCCCACATGCCTCGGAGCAACTAAGTCCATGAGCCACAACTACTGGGGCTGCACTCTAGAGCCTGCAAAGCCCATTTAGAGAGAGCCTGCACACAGTAACGAAGACCCAACACAGCCAAAAGAAAAAAAAAAAGGCAGTATACTGAATGCATACTGCTTTTGCACCACTGTAAAGTCAAAATATTCTAGGTCAGAGGCCATCTGTTATTGTATGTACTTTTTTGTAAGTTTGATACCTAACCACCATCAGTGATTAATCAACATATGTTGGAGGAGCGGCAGAAGCAGTATCATGATTACCTGGGAACTTGTTAGCAATGTTAATTCTTGCACCCCACCCAGACCTACTAAATCAGGAACTCTGACCTACTAAATCTGGAATTCTGGGGTTAGGGCTCAGCAGTGTGTCATCCAATCTTCCTAGTGAGTGTGATGCTAGCTAAAATCTGAGAGCCACTACCTATAAAAAATAATTTATCAAACACTCCCATTTATTTCAAATGATAATTAAATCGAATATTATGGTTACCTAAATAAATCAGGTTTAATTTTCATATGTGGCTTATGTGGGTTAAGAATTTTAGAAAATAATTAGTCTATAAAATATATTTAATTCCAAAGCTACATTAAATTTGAGAGTTTGTTTTTTAATCCAAACACTTCAGTTTCTTATATAATAGTCTCAAGGATAAAGTCACCACTTAAAACATATCAATTTTACCTCTACACTAATGATGAAAGGGTATAGATAATTAAGACAATCACTATTAAGCAGAAAGAGAACATTACACTCCCTGCAATTACCTTGGTTTTCCACTAGAATATACTAGTGAAAGGCAATACTCTGAATGAATGTTGCTCTGTTCATCTGATATGTAAATGTCTTGCAGTTTCTTCAGTGCACATTATCTCACTGTCACATGAATAGGTACCAGTGGTGAAAATAAAACATACATATATACTGATCAAGCAACATCAAATGAATGACTCCATGAACACAAAAGCTGTGGGTGATCTATATGAGTTTTAAATTGTCATTTGTGTCTATTTTTTAAATGTATAGTGCTCAATTTTACTGCAAAGATACTAATATCCTGAGTCCCCTAATCATTTACATTCAAGAGAGCATCACAGGAATGTGAATACATGAGTGACATCATACATCAAAAATATAAGTTTCACAGTTTTCTAAGTTTTGTGCATTGAGAATATTAGTTTTATAACTGATTTGTTTCTCAATTCAGCAAACATATACTAAGTAATTCACCCAAGATTTCTGGGTACATTAGATATCTATGCATGATCCTACTGCACAAGAATGGATTCTGGAAAATAGCTAGGTGTTTCCACCACACATCTAATTTCATCTTTTGTTACTGATTTTCAATATATCATCACATTTAAAAGTTTAAGTATCCTATCATTGTATAATTTCTACATGAAGGGTCAAGTTAAGTATTCTAATCATTGTGCTAGTAAATTACACTATTTCTGATGTAAATATATTGCTTTGGATGCAAACAAAAAAACTGAAATTCACTAATATTTTGCTGTAAATATTATTCACTAATATTTTAACATTAACATCAAAACTAAATATTTAGTGAGGATAGTAGTCATCCTTTGGTGTGGAAAATGACTGGGAGGAACCATGCAGGAAATTCTGGGCTGTAGTTTGTGTTCTATCTCTTCCCTTGGGTGCTGGTTACAGGGGTGTGTTCACTTCATGAAAATTTGTTGAGGTTGACACTCTTAACATTTGGGTACTTTTCTAGACGTGTGCTATATTTCAGACAAAACTTAATTTTATTCCCTAAAGAACGTATATTTCAACTTTCAATTAGTAAAATCAGTAATAAGCAGTTTTTAGAAACAGACCCATACTTAACCAAAACCAAAGATGAATTTATTTAACATTTAAAAATAATTTAAGATTCACAAGAAGTTGTAAACATAGCTCAGAGTTTCCATGTACTCTTTACCCAATTCTCCCCAATGAAAACACTTTACATAACCATAGTACATTTTCAAAACCAGGAAACTGACATTGATATAATACTATTAAGTAAACTACAGGCCTTATTCTAATTTCACTAGTTTTTGCATGCAATCTTAAAAATACTGTAATAGAAAATACATTTTTTAATCAGAAAAAAGTATCATTTGTCAAAAAAGGATCTTGCTTAACAAAATATATCCTTGGAATGGAATGGAAGTAATCAGGGTTGATAATCGCCATAGTAAGTTCTTCTACAGAGGCTTACAAATATTTTCAATTACAGGCTTTCAATTGTAGTTCTCCTACATAAAATGGCAAATAACAAACTTTTCAATTTTATATAAACAAAATTAAACACCTATAACAAGAACAAACTGGGAAGATGTGGTATCAAGATAGCGGAGTAGGAGGACGTATGCCCACTCCCTCTTGCAAGAGCACTGGAATTACAACTAACTGCTGAACAATCATCCACAGAAAGACAATGGAACTCACCAAAAAAGACACCCCATATCCAGAGACAAAGGAGAAGCCATAATGAGACAGCAAGAGGGGCGCAATCGCGTTAAAATCAAATCCCATAAATGCTGGGTGGGTGACTCACAAACTGGAGAACAATTATACTGCAGAAGTCCACCCACTAAAGTGAGGGTTCTGAGCCCCATGTCAGGCTTCCCAACCTGGGAGTCAAGCAACGGGAGGAGGAATCCCCAGAGAATCAGACTTTGAAAGCCAGTGGGATACGACTGCAGGACCTCCACAGGACTGGGGAAAACAGAAACTCCACTCTTGGAGAGCACACAAAAAACAGTGCGCTCACCAGTAACCAGGGGGAAAGAGCAGTGACCCCAAAGGAGACTGAACCAGACCTACCTGCTGGTGTTGGAGGGTTGCCTGCACAGGTGGGGGGCAACTGTGGCTCACTGAGGAGACAGGGACACTGGCAGCAGGGGTTCTGGTAAGTGCTTATTGGTGTGGCTCTCCCAGAGTCCACCATTAGCCCCACCAAAGAGCCTGTAAGCTCCAGTGCTGGGTAGCCTCAGACCAAACAACCAACAAGGTGGGAACAGAGCCCCACCCATTGGCAGATAAGCAGATTAAAGTTTTACCAACCTCTGCTCACTCAGCCAAACCCACCATCAATCCCTCCCATCAGGAAGCATGCATGAGCCTCCTAGATAGCTTCCTCCACAGGAGGGCAGACAGCAGTATCAAGCAGTATCAGCAGTATTTCGTCTTGAGGAACTGAAAAGTACAGCCACAGAAAGACACAAAAAATGAAAAGGCAGAAGGCTTTGTACCAGATGAAGGGACAAGATAAAACACCAGAAAAACAACTAAATGAAGAGGAGATAGGCACCCTTACAGAAAGAGAATTCAGAATAATGATGGTGAAGATGATCCAGGACTCTGAAGAAAGACTGGATGCAAAGATCAAAAAGTTGCAAGAAAAGTTTACCAAAGACCTAGAAGAATTAAAGAGCAAACAAACAGAGATATGCAACACAATAAGTGAAATGAAAAATACACTAGAAGGAACCAATAGCAGATTAACTGAGGTAGAAGGGTGAATAAGTGACCTGGAAGACAGAATGGTGATAATAACTGATGCGGAAAAGAATCAAGAAAAAAGAATGAAAAGAACTGAAGACAGCCTAAGAGACCTCTGGGACAACGTTAAATGCACCAACATTCACATTATAGGAGTCTCAGAAGGAGAAGAGAGAGAGAAAGGAGCCGAGACAATATTGGAAGAGATTCTAGTTGAAAACTTCCCTAACGTGGGAAAGGAAATAGCTACCCAGGTCCAGGAAGTGCAGAGAGTCCCAGGCAGGATAAATAAACCCAAGGAGAAACACACCAAGACATATAGTAGTCAAATTGACAAAAATTAAAGACAGAGAAAAGTAACTAAAAGCAACAACAGAAAAACGTCAAATACAATACAAGGGAACGCCCATAAGGTTAACTGCTGATTTCTCAGCAGAAACTCTGCAAGCCAGAAGGGAGTGGCACGATATATTTAAAGTGATGACAGGGAAGAATCTACAACCAAGAATACTCTACCCAGCAAGGATCTCATTCAGATTCGATGGAGAAATCAAAAGCTTTACAGATAAGCAACAGCTAAGAGAATTCAGCACCACCAAGCCAGCCCTACAACAAATGCTAAAGGAACTTCTCTAAGCAGGAAGCATAAGAGAAGAAAAAGAACCACAAAAACAGAAACAAAACAGTTAAGAAAATGGTAATAGGAACATACATATTGATAATCACCTTGAATGTAAATGGACTAAATGCACCAACCAGAAGACACAGACTGGCTGAATGGATATAAAAACAAGATCCATGTATATGCTGTCTACAAGAGACCCACTTCAGACCTAGGGACACATACAGATGGAAAGTGAGGGGATGGAAAAAGATATTTCATGCAAATGGAAATCAAAAGAAAGCTGGAGAAGTGATACTCATATCAGATAAAATAGACTTTAAAATAAAAAAATGTTACAAGAAACAAGAAAGGATACTACATAAAGATTGAGGGATCAATCCAAGAAGAAGAGATAACAATTATAAATATATATGAACCCAATATAGGAGCACCTCCATACATAAGGCAAATGCTAACAACTATGAAAGAGGAAACTGACTGTAACACAATAATAGTGGGGGACTTTAACACCCCACTTACACCAATGGACAGATCATCCAGACAGAAAACTAATAAGGAAACACAAGCTTTAAATGACACAATAAATCAGCTTGATTTAATAGATATCTATAGGACATTACATCCAAAAACAGCAGATTACACATTCTTCTCAAGTGCACATGGAACATTCTCCAGGATAGATCACAGTTTGGGTCATAAATCAAGCCTTGGTAAATTCAAGAAAATTGAAATCCTATCAAGCATCTTTTGTGACCACAACGCTATGAGATTAGAAATCAGTTACAGGAAAAAAAACCTGTAAAAATCACAAATACATGGAGGCTAAACAATGCGCTACTGTATAACCAAGAGGTCACTGAAGAAATCAAAGAGGAAATCCAAAAATACCTAAAGACAAATGACAATGAAAACACAATGATCCAAAACCTATGGGATGCAGCAAAGGCAGTTCTAAGAGGGAAGTTTATAGCAATACAATCCTACCTCAAGACACAAGAAAAATCCCAAATAAACTATCTAACCTTACACCTAAAGAAACTAGAGAAAGAAGAGCAAACAAAACCCAGAGTTAGTAGATGGAGAGAAATCATAAAGATCAGAGCAGAAATAAATGAAATAGAGACAAAACAATAGCAAAAATCAATAAAACTAAAAGCTGGTTCTTTGAGAAGATAAATAAAATTGATAAACCTCTAGCAAGACTCATCAAGAAAAAGAGGGAGAGGACTCAAAACAATAAAATTAGAAATGAAACAAGAGAAGTTACACCAGACACCGCAGAAATAAAAAGCACTATAAGAGACTACTACAAGCTACTATACACCAATAAAATGGACAACCTGGATGAAATGGTCAGATTCTTAGAAATGTATAACCTTCCAAGACTGAATCAGGAAGAAATAGAAACTATGAACAGACCAATCACAAGTAATGGAATTGAAACTGTGATTAAAAATCTCCCAACAAACAAAGTCCAGGACCAGATGGATTCACAGGTGAATTTTATCAAACATTTGGAGAAGAGCTAACACCAGTTCTTCTCAAACTCTTCCAAAACCCTGCAGAGGAAGGAACACTCCCAAACTCATTCTACGAGGCCAACATCACCTGATACCAAAACCAGACAAAGATACTACAAAAAAAGAAAACTACAGACCAATATCACTGATGAATTTAGATGCAAAAATCCTCAACAAAATACTAGCCAACAGAATCCAATAACATATTCAAAGGATCATACACCATGATCAAGTGGGGTTTATCTCTGGAATGCAAGGATTCCTCAATATATGCAAATCAATCAATCAATGTGATACACCATATTAACAAACTGAAGGATAAAAACCACATGATCATCTCAATAGATGCAGAAAAAGCTTTTGACAAAATTCAACACCCATTTCTGATAAAAACTCTCCAGAAGGTGGGCATAGAGGGGACCTACCTCAACATAATAAAGGCCATATATGACAAACCCACAGCAAACATCATTCTCAATGGTGAAAAACTGGAAGCATTCCCTCTAAGATCAGGAACAAGACAAGGATGTCCACTCTCACCACTACACTCAACATAGTTTTGGAAGTCCTTGCCACAGCCATCAGAGAAGAAAAAGAAATAAAAGGAATCCAACTTGGAAAAGAAGAAGTAAAACTGTCACTGTTTGCAGGTGACATGATACTATACACAGAAAATCCTAAAGATGCCACCAGAAAACTACTTGAGCTAAGCAATGAATTTGGTAAAGTTGCAGGATACAAAATCAACACACAAATCTCTTGCATTTCTATACACCAACAATGAAAGATCAGAAGGAGAAATTAAGGAAACAATCCCATTCACCATTGCAACAAAAAAAATAAAATACCTAGGAATAAACCTAACCAAGGAGGTAAAAGACCTGTACTCAGAAAACCATAAGACACTAATGAAAGAAATCAAAGAAGACACAAACAGATGGAAGGACATACCATGTTCTTGGATTGGAAGAATCAACAAATAGCCAAAGCAATCTTGAGAAGGAAAGACAGAGTTGGTGAAATCAGGCTTCCCGACTTCAGGCTATACTACAAGGCCACAGTGATCAGGACAGTATGGTACTGGTACAAAAACAGAAATATAGATCAATGGAACAGGATAGAAAGCCCAGAGATAAACTACGGTCAACTCATTTATGACAAAGGAGGCAAGGATATACAGTGCAGAAAAGGCAGCCTCTTCAATAAGTGGTGTGGGGAAAACTGGACAGCTACATGTAAAGGAATGAAAGTAGAACACTCCTTAACACCATACATAAAAATAAACTCCAAATGGATTAAAGACCTAAACGTAAGGCCAGACACTATAAAACTTCTAGAGGAAAACACAGGAAGAACACTCTTCGACATAAATAACAGCAAGATCTTTTTTGATCCACCCCCAGAATAATGGAAATAAAAACAAAAATAAATAAGTGGGACCTAATGAAACTTCAAAGCTTCTGCACAGCAAAGGAAACTATAAGCAAGACGAAAAGAAAACCCTCAGAATGGGAGAAAATATTTGCAAACGAATCAACAAAGGATTAATCTCCAAAATATATAAACAGTCCATCCAGCTCAATATCAGAAAAACAAACAACCCAATCAAAAAATGGGCAGAAGACCTAAACAGGCATTTCTCCAAAGAAGACATACAGATGGCCAAGTGGCACATGAAAAGCTGCTCAACATCACTAATTATTAGAGAAATGAAAATCAAAACTACAACGAGATATCTATCACCTCACACTGGTTAGAATGGGCATCAGAAAATCTACAAAGAGTAAATGCTGGAGAGGGTGTGGAGAAAAGGGAACTCTCTTGCACTGTTGGTGGGAATGTAAATTGATACAGCCACTATGGAGAACAATATGGAGGTTCCTTGCAAAACTAAAAATAGAGTTACCTTATGACCCAGCAATCCCACCACTTGGGCATATACCTAGAGAACACCATAATTCAAAAAGACACATGCACTCCAACGTTCACTGCAGCACTATTTACAATAGCCAGGACATGGAAGCAACCTACGTGTCCATTAACAGATGAATGGATAAAAAACATGTGGTACATATATATAATGGAATATTATTCAGCTGTAAAAAGGAATGAAACTGGGACATTTATAGAGACATGGATGGACCTAGAGACTGTCATACAGAGTGAAGTGAGTCAGAAAGACAAAAACAAATATCATATATTAATACATGTATGCAGAATATAGAAAAATGGTACAAATCAACCGGTTTGCAAGGCAGAAATAGAGACACATATGTAGAGAACAAACATATGGACACCAAGTGGGAAAAGCGGGGAGGGTTGGGGGGGAATGAATTGGGAGATTGGGATACCAACTAGTACACTCTAAATATATGCAGTTTATTATATGTCAACTGTATCTCATTAAAAGTTCTTAAAAAAAAATTGAGAACAAAGTGAATGTATACTGCTAGTATTACAAATCCATCTACAGATATTTTGTCTCAAGACAGATAATTATCTTTATTTCATACAGATGAAAATAGGGCCATAGAAAGTTGAAGATGAAAAGACCCTAAAGTATAATTAGCTAAACACTTTTTTTTTAATACATGGAAATCTAAGACCCAGTTAAGGTACACAATATGATTAAGGTGATATTTCAAGTTTGTGGCAATTTTGCTACACCAGCATATCTGTGCATCTTAAAACCAGAACACTGTGAGATAATTACTAATGTAACCCATCTAAAATATACTACCAAAACACTTTAAAGGGAAAAGAAATTATCTCTAATACTTACAGTTAATATAAAAAAACAAAGTCAACATCGCTAGATCACTTAAAATGATTCCTTGATGTAAGAAAAATAACCAATAAGCACTAAAATAATTCTATTTCCAATCCTTGGTTCCTGTTACTGGAGAGGCCAACTAAGTTTATCCTGTGTGAGGTCAACTAAGTTTATTCAATTCATCTGACTAAAAACAAAACAAGCAAACAACTTTTACTCAAGGGGGTATTTTTTAAAAGCAAAATGTAGATCAAATGAGAGAACCGTGTTTGTCTCAAGTTCTCTCTTTCTCACACACAAACACACATATATACAAACTAATAACCACAGGAAAATATTATAAATTGCTTAGTAATATTTTAAAACTAGCCATTTCAATATTCCAGATTGATATTTTGAAGGTCAATGAGGTGGAAACCAAGAGAGAAATCACTAAAACCCTCAACCTGGATTACAGAAATATATCATGCATAAAGTAAATTTAACATGAGAATCTATTCAATAAATGTACACAGTATCCTAATTTCATAAAGGACTTCATTTTTTTTTTGAAGGGTTTCACTACAGGACTTCTTCAAATAATGGTGGAAATTTGTTTTATTTATATTCCGAATCACATAAATACAACTGGTATTTATAACACTGAATAACTTCATCAATCTTTATCCATTTTGACAGAAGTGTAGGTAATCAAATACCAATTTAGTTTCCCTCTGTGATTCAACAGCAGTACACACAAAATGTGGAAGAAGCAATGAGACTGTTTACTGAAGAAACACTAGCCTGGGAGCCAAAGATCTCAAGAGATCTGACTCTGCCACTTACTATCTCTAAGATGGGCAAATTACTTAGCCTCTTCGTCTTACCATCACTTACAAAGTGGAGATATTAATTCCTGTTCTATTTCACAGTAACTATGAAAACCAAATAACGTACCTTTTTTTTAAATGGTAAAAGGTTTAAATGCTTTTCCACTTTATTTGTAATGTTTAAATGCTATTTAAGTGCAAGTTATTAATAGCAATATAACTTGGATCCATTTTAAATCCCATTTCTGATACATCTGCCCAATGTAATATTTTATATGTAGACTAGAACCAGGAGTCAGAATCCTTTGTCTCCAGTTCATCCCAGCACTGTTACTGTTTCCTCTCTGAAAAACAGGGAAAACAGCCCCTACAAGTCCCCATAACTGAACTAATAAAAATATGAAATGTATCCTTCGTAAAGTATATTAACCTAATGTATTACCACTATTTCATGTGGTACTAGAAAAGTACAGAACCAGAGGGGGAAAAGTTCCTTTGTTTTGACTCCTCCCAAAGAATGCTACCAAAAATATTCCGAGAGCACATGCTTAGTACATCCAAGACCAAGTCTAGATTACAGGATGCACGCAATTCACTAGTATTGAGAAAAGGAATTATCATGACATACCAGTCTCATTGACATTACAAAACTTCAAGGCATAAAATTACTTCAGTAATGAGTTCTCATCAAGAACCTCTAAATCCTCTTACAGCTTCAAGGTTTGCTTTTTCATTCCCTCACTTTGCCAATCTCAATTTGGAATGTCAATGTAGCTATTTCCCCAAAATAAATACAATCTCTAATATTTACACTGCGACTCATTCATATGAAAATAGATTCATGCTAATTAAGCTTGGGCAAAATTCAGGGTTCCTCCTGTTTCACTAACTTCTTTAAAGAGAAAGAATATAAACATGAGCCTTGATTTAATGTACCAAATCAAGCAATCACACATCAAATCTATACTGTATTCTAAACATTCATGGACAAACCAACATTTTCTCATTAAATGTCAACACCATCTGAAGTCTCTGCTTTTCAACCTTTCGTTATGAGGCGTCTGGAACCACACTGTAGGAAGCCACCTATGATATTCCTATATCTGCTTCGCTGCTTGTGAATACAAAAAAAATCTGAGATTAGTAAATGTATGAGCCGGGATACCTTTATCAGCCACAAAATACTGTGATGCCTTTTGAAGCTACTAAAATGTTTACAATTTTAGTTACCCTTTCAATAAATAAGCTTCAACCTCTTTCCACTACAAATGCATATAAACCTACACAACATGTAATCACAAAGAGGACTTAAAGGCAGAGCACTAACCTTAGGACCTGAATTAGACACACATGCCTTTCTCCCTTCAACTTGCAGAGTTGTGTTCTCTTTTGACTCATCAACCCTGACAGTTGCCTTCATTCTAAGAATAGTTACTATCACTGCCTCAAATGTGTATTACTCCATTCATGTTCACTCTTCCTTTGTTTTCCTTTTTCAGCATCTTGTCACTGTTGCATGTCCCCGATATTTGTACCAACTTGCCATTCATAAGCACTGCCAGCCAAAATGAATGTCCAGGGCAATATATTTTTTTTAATATATTTTTTTGGCAGTGCAGCATGTGGATCTTAGTTACCTGATCAAGGATGGAATCCCCACCCCTTGCACTGGAAGATCCGAGTCTTAACCACTGGACCACCAGGAAGTCCCCAGGGCAATATTTTCATAACATTCACATTTTTTTGATGCTGCTGACAACACAGGCTTACTTTTTCCCCACCGGGGAAGCTTTCTATCTGATTGATTTTAGTTGTCCTTATAGTTATTTTTGAACAGTTAAATGACTCAGTTCTGCCATTCAGCAGGATCTTACAAAAGCATAATTCAAATGTCAAAGCTACTTAATTTTTACTAGCAAACCAATTTCATTATCAATTATCAATCCATCTTTATTATCAAGTTCAATCTTGTCCAATATAAAGAAAACTACATAAATTCTTATGTAAACATACAGTCTTCTTAGGGCACATTCTCTTTCTTACAGAATCACACTCAGATACAGAGACTCAGGGAGATTTTGTGATATATAGACACATTGAAAAAGAAAAAAAAAAATAAGAAAATTATTAATGCCAGAAAAAAAATTGTGCAGGAAAAGTAACAGTTTATTACAATGACCCAGTTGTAAATAACATTTACAGTCATAAAAATATAACACTAAATACTGTTCTAAACCAAAATTATTCAATACAATTGTACTGACAAAATTGGGGTATAGGAAATGGAGAGGTGGGAAGAGTGCTAAATCCAAAGCAGACAATGACTAAAACTGAAAATCAACAAGTTATGAACATGTTGGAGACATGGCAGTGAATGGCAAAATAACTAAAGAAACTAAAGGAGTTCCTTAACTCTCTAGGCAGAATGTAAAAGGAAGACAAAGGACTTATTCTTCTTTTCCCTAAAAACTTCACAGAACTATTTAATTCTTTAAACTGTATTTATGTATAACTTTGATTGAAAAAACTAAAAATAAAAGTCAGCAGTTATATCAATAAATCTTTAAAAAGTTTCTGTTGAACAAAATCACATTATGTCACGTGCAAAAAAAGGAATTACAGTTTTAGGATTTTCACAAGCATTTGTTCACAGAGTTTTTGTCACAATTGTAATCACTTTAATTTGTGCTACTATTTTTAGTTACTTGCTTGGATAAGTCCAAGATGTGGGGAAAGACCACAAAAGTTTGAATACTTTTTAGGTCTTGTTACATACCTCCAAATTGTTTTTTAGAGAAGTTAGTTTGGTTATACTGCCACCAGCAGTATGGTCACAGTATCCTCATTAGTAGTTGGTATTATTAACTTTGGAACAGGTAAAATTACCTTATTCATATTTATATTTTCAAATTATTCCTGGTGTCTCAATATTTTTATATACATGAGCTTTCACATAATATGGCTTGGTCATATTTTCTGCAGAAAACACCTTCAATTCTGTCCAATGCCTTTTTACTTTATGTTTTCCCTTTCACGTATAGATGTTTTCATGTACATGCACAGAAACCTATGAATTTTTTTTTGCAATTTCTTTATGACTTCTAAATTTAAGTTTTTTCTTCTATTTAACATGTATTTTCTTCTTTAAGAAAAAGCAGTAATTAAACTTAACATGACCCCTAGTATCCGTTTCTTTTTTAGGGAAAATAAAACATCCACTGAACAAACAAGTCTTACATTTGTTAACTAAGGTTTACATTTTAGCTTCCAAAAACCTTTCAAGCACTTGTGTTTAAGCAGATATCTTCAGAGGAAAAGTTTTAACTTTTTTTTATAAATCATAAAGTATATTATTTATTATATAATACTGCATTTACAGTGAACTTAACACTTGCTCTTAAAATCTCTTTCCAGTGATTTCATTGTAGCTACCTAATTTCCCTCTTCAGTTTTTTAAAATTGATTATTTTTCTTGAAAATAAACTTATTTATACTGATATATCAAATTATTCACTTTATTTGAAAAAACTAGAGTATGTTAATTTAAAACAAAAATCTTAAAATATATGTTCTAAACATTAACAAGTCATGAAGTCAGTTGAAATTCTACATAGGTTTCTGTGCATGTACATGAGAACATCTAAAAAAGGTCCATGGGAACAGAAAACATGATCTTGTTGCTTTATAATATATATTGTATATTCAACATAACACACAATATCTAATTGTTCTCTATTTTTTGTTGTAACTATATACAATTATGTAATAACTACATAAAATATTTTTCTATTATAGTTTTTCTGATCTCATTTATAATGTAATAACAAATCATATTTTATTCTATATATTAAGATAAGGTATATAAATCAATCTTTCCATAGCCCCCTTCATCAAGAGGGTATGTTCTTCTACAACACAGCACAAAGTATACTTCTTCACATGTAAACAGAATATAGTAATGATTCATCTTCAGCAAAGGTGCACTGAGAAGTATTATACCAAAACATTTGTTCACAGGCTTGTAAACATGCAACCATGGATTGCTTTATGAGGGGAATGGGAGGAGAGGAAAAAGGAGGAAAGAGGACAAGAGGAAGGGGCAGGGAGAAGGCATAAAAATAAACATGACATATGGAACATTTTCTGCTCTGAAGGAGGTACAAGGAAGACACAGTCAACTTTTAAATTAGAGAAGGTAAACTGTGAGAGACACTACCTAAGAAGTAGTAGAAACACAGTGATAGAGTTAGGTAGTAGCTCAAGGTTGAAAGCCACATTCCAACTCCAGGAATCATAATAAAGGTGCTACTCCTCCTATAGAGGAAAATAGATAGGGGGAGGGATGAAAAGCTTCCACACTATTTAGGTGAAGAATACCTGAGAACTCACATTACTACCCATTCCTTTATATTTGAATGCTTTTCTACTAAAGTATTTTACTCACACAGGTACTGAGAAAATTTAAGTATTTTAAAAACAGAAACATGTCAAATAATAACAGAATATGAAGAACTGGATCCCAGAGTTGGCTGACTTAAAAGGGTCAGATACTCAATATTTTAAGTTTTGCAGGCAGTATAGTCTCTATGGCACCTACTCAATTCGGCCATCATGGCATAAAGCAGCAATATACAATATATAAATGTACAAGGAAGCTGTGTTCCATTAATACTTAATTTACAAAAGCAGACTGATTTGGCCCATGACCATAGCTTGCTAACCCCTGACTTAATCTACACATTCTTAAAAACTTACCAATTCAACAGACAACTATAGGGGAAAGAAACCACTATTCCAAAACTCAAAAATTCACAGAATATATAGTGAATTCAAAAAAAAGTTTAGAGGTATGAAGGCACATCTGTAATGATTTTTCATTTACAGATATTAAAGTAACAGGGCAGTGGGATATATGTATTTGTGACCTTGTTACTACAATGGAAAGCGACTTAATTTTCTACTTCTATATGAATGAAAATAAACCTTAAAAACTAAAGTGATCACCAACTGACAAGTCTTCAATAATTACTACAGCATTAAAAATAATTCTTTCATACAATAGTCCACAGTAATTCAAATAACAATATTTCCAGGTCCTAGGAAAGTACATAAAAATCTTGTATTAATAAGATAAAGATATGTCCTACAACATTCTGATTTACTTTTCTAATCCCCAAAAACCTCTTTTTTGAATGGGATGGATGGTCCCCCAAAACAGTGTACATATTAAGGGTAAACATGGCTGTTGGAATGCTAATGCAAGAACAATTATCATCTGATACCTTCTCTTTCAGCAGTAAAATATACAATATAATGGGTAAATATAAACTATAAAATCACAGAATTATCTACCACTAACTCTTAATGAAAATAATTGAAACACTACTTGAAAAAGATTTTAGATTTTATCCCTATGCTTACAAACCTGTAACCACCACCCATTCTAATATTTTAACATGAAAAATATAACAAAATCTATTAAATATCCAATCCTTACATCTGGCAACAACAAAAAGAGAAAACCTTATGTTCTGATAAGAAAAAAGAATTTGACACTGGTTTTTTTTTTTTTTTTTTTTTGATGTGCTATGACAATAAATTACTGTGTTCTTAACATTAAAAGTGTGGTCTCTTAAGCAGTTGGAAATAATTTCAATAATGCTCTTATTTAAAACTTTACAATCTCAGTTGAAAATTGCCTTCAAACCCACTGAACACACTTTTGAATATTCTGATTGTAGGAAATATTTGTCAAGAATATATTTGCTTATTTTGGAAAAACCCAGAAGTCACTGTGTGGTCTATTCACAGAACTTACAAACAGAAAATAATGAAAATGAAAAATGTAGTTTGGAATATTGATAACTGGTATAATATGAAATCTTAGTTTACATAAATGACTATGGGAAATACTGTGGTTATTAAAGGCCCCTGAGACTCTATTTTTCAAAAATCATTCTATAAAAGTCAAAGTTCCAAAAATTTCAACTTAAAAAAAACTCACCACGTGACTTTAACATTTTATTTTTCAGTACAGCAGAGGCAATTCAAAGTTATAATGGGACTAAAGCCAGAAAAAGTCAGGACTGAAGTAACAGCTGCTATTCCAAAGCTAACCTCAAAGATACACATTTAATATACAGCCCTTTTCCTGTCTGAAAAATCCCCCAACATAATTTGCAAGGAAACTTGGCCTTATACTGTTCTACCTCCATCCAAATCTACCCCCTATTCAAAAAACTAGGGTTAAAAGCAATCAAAGTTAACCAACTCAAAATGACTCTTATTAGCAACCCTAACCAGCTGGAGGAACTCTCAAGGTAGACTAGATAAATAGCGCTAAGGAATTTCACTGTAACTTTAATAGTCTTGTTTTAGGAAAAGATGAAGATAAGCTCATGAAAACTTCAAGGGGAATCTAACACTAGAGGGCAGCATCAAACTGTTGGGACAATCTGGGCACTCCTCTAACTTGTAACTTTAAGCTAAAGTTAGCATATCTTTAATGAGAATTACACTTGTAATGGAAGATGACTTTAAAGTTATAAAACCTCTGTTATAAAGGAAAACAACTAGCTTTTGGTTTTGATTACCTACACTTCTTTTCCATTTCCTACTGTGTACCTTCTTTTGCATCTTGTGAATGTTTAAAATGTACTAATGATAAAGTCCTTTTGATATTTAAAAAGAAAATTCCCATTCTTGAGCAGCCACTACAGACAAGGGCTGAAATATAAAACTCCTAAGTATTAATGTTTCCTTGGGTTAATACTAAATTTAAATTTTGTATCATTCAATTAACAATTTTAACTCAAGAGCCTGATAACCAAGCTTTGCACATTCACTAAATAAGGTGTCGTGTGCATTATATGACAAAAAGCTGCAGAGTATGTGCCCCAAAAGGTGTTTAGTCTGGCAGGGCAAACAAGTCATATGTACGGAATTATAAGCTACAAAATGCAAAAGCAGCAGAAAAAATTCCATGGATTATTACATAACGAATAACAGCAACAATAAGATAACAGCATCCCCCGCAATGGCCCAGTAGAGACCATTAAACCTCATTCTGGAATCAAGACAGAAAGTAGTCTTTCAACTG
Source organism: Hippopotamus amphibius kiboko (assembly GCF_030028045.1). Taxonomy (NCBI): domain Eukaryota; kingdom Metazoa; phylum Chordata; class Mammalia; order Artiodactyla; family Hippopotamidae; genus Hippopotamus; species Hippopotamus amphibius. Next base: position 108,367,883 of record NC_080193.1, read on the forward strand.
CTAACGAAGAACTAACAGGTTTGTACATAGAAAAGTAAAATGAATTAATTATCTGTAGTCCTTTGGTTCATTATGTCATTTAAAGGTCACAGTAAACCCCTGTGATAGGTTTTCCTAGTACTTCAAGTTTACAGATAAAAGATAAAGAAAAGCAACCTGCTCAAAGTAACCAAACTAGTAAATAATGGGACAGTTTTGAACCTTAAGTCTCACTCCCAAACCCTACATTCTTTCAAATAATTGGGGTTAGGGGTGAGGGGAGGGAACAGCACCAACGTAAATTCTCTTTAATTAAAAGCAAAGGAACAAAGAAACGAAATTGGGACATTTGTGGAGACATGGATGGACCTAGAGACTGTCATAGAGTGAAGTCAGAAAGAGAAACAAATATCATGTATTAAGCATACATGCGGACTCTAGAAAAATGGTGCAGATCAACTGGTTTGCAAGGCAGAAATAGAGACACTGATGTAGAGAACAAACATATGGACACCAAGGGGAAAAGTGGGGGGGGGAAGGGGGATTGGGGGGGCTGGGGAGGGATGAATTGGGAGATTGGGATTGCCATACACACATTACTAATAAAAAAATCAAATTGCACACTTAAAAAAATAAGAAAAAATATCAAATTCTACACTAAATATATGCAGTTTATTGTATGTCAATTATAGGTCAATAAAAGCTCTTAAAAAAAAAGAAGCAAATGATCATTCCTGCTGTAGAACAATTTCCCGTTATAACTGCTATACCCTACATTCTCCATAAATCTGTTTAAAAACAAACACACCTCCTAGAGTAGAACCTACATAGCAAACTTGAGGCCTCCTGCAAGTACTTTAAATCAAGTGCTCAAAAAAGGGGAAGAAATGTGTTGGCTTTTCAGCTGTTAGTGGAATAGAAATTAACAGGAAGAATAAGACTATCATGCAATATATTACTGATGTCACCTCAGAGTTAACCACTTCTTTTAAAGTAGCACAAACTCATTCTTACGTGGGGGTTCTTAACCAGAGGGCTGTGTATAGAATTCAGGTTTGTGAATTTGGATACGTAAGATATATCTTAACTTTAATTGATTCTGAAATGTAGTTATCCCTTCAATTATAAATGTAGGCAAAAATCAGAGTAATATGTAGCACCTGACACTATTAATATAAATCATTCAAATTAAATCCTATTAAAGATCATTTACAGTCCTCACTAGTTTGAAATTAGTTATTAAACCTGCCACTACCCTTCATATTTAATACTTTACTAAAGCATGAATTACCTTCATCATATTTAACACTTCGGTAATTATATTTCAGTACAACTGGTTTCTCTTGTAATCCTATGTATTCCATACATTTAAAATCAGCATTCTGAGCTTCAGCATACAAGAAAAGTTTAAAAGTCCCTCCAGCGAATCATTATTTTCTTTTCTTCAGATCACTCATCACTGATACTACCTATTTCTCCCTATGTAAGTATTCAGCACATGTAGGGATGTGGGATGTCTGGTATGGACCCACAAGGTCTAGAAAAAGAAACTGACACCAGATACTTACAATTTGTAGAATTCTAAGTCCTAACAAAAAACAGTACACAAGAGTCTTTACTTAAGGCTTTCAATTGCACTACAATCAACTACATGCTGAATCTCCAGCTTTTCCAATACATTACTTGCTTGTTCTTAACTATGTAGAATTTAGATACCCATCAAATACACACACACACAAATGAATGTAAACTTGCCACATGCTAGCTCTGCTCCATCAAGAATGACTCAGTTCCAAGGTAAAACGAGAGAACTGAACGGCGTAAGACTTTAAATGAAAGTGAAAAAAAACCCAAAAGAACAAAACCTTGAGTCTAACCTACCAACTTTTTTAAATTATGTGCTTTAATGTCACTATTACTTAAAACAGGGATTTGCGTGAAGGACCCTTCCGACTGAGGGCTGCAGATCCTGCCATGATATTTCTTCCTCGTGCCCCGCTCATAAAGACAGCTCATGTGGACAGGCTCCCACGTGAACCGTTCTTCACAGAAGCCACAGGAAGACCTCCAACGTCACGTCGCCCGCGCCCTCACCAGGCCCCCTTCTTAGCCGGGGCACTCGGGGGTCCCAAGGGAGAAGAAAGGAGTTGAGCAGACCCTTAGGCCCGGGAGGGGCCGCGAAGGTTCCCCGACGTACCGCCCCAGCGGGGCCCCCCATCGCTCTCCGCCGAAGGGCTTTCAGGAACAAAGCCCAGGCTGCCGCGCCCCCTCCCGGCACCCCCGGACTCCCCCACCGACCCAGTCCCAGCCCCACCCGAGCCCTCAGCTCCAGGGACCCCAGCTGGCTTCAATTTCAACGCCCCCGCGCCCCGCCTCGGCTTTTCGGTTGGTCTGGGAGAAAGCAAACCCCCAAGAGGCCTCCCGCGGCAGCAGCACAGGCGCCACCGTCCGTTAGCCTCCCGGGGCCGGAACAGCTGCGCCCAGACTGCATCCCGGGGTCCCCGCGATACACCGGAGGGGAGGACGCGAGACGAAGAATCGGGGGCGTTCGCCGCCGCCCCTCTCCAAGCCCCTCCGAGACCGGACTGCGGACCCTCCCACCCTCGGGCGACCGCGTCCCCGCCTCCGCCGGCGACGCCACCCTCGGCCCCCAGGCCGCCCGCGCGCAGCCCCCCAACCGCCGCCACCGCTTGCCCAGCGGTCACTCCCCCACTCCCCGCGCGGCCCCCAGCCTCGGCAGGAGGCTGATCCGGGCGCGGGTCCCACACGCGGGGCGGAGGCCGCCTGGCTGCTAACCCAGCGGCAGCCTAGAGCGCACACGAGGAGCTGCGGCGCCCCACGCGCAGCCCACCGCGCGCTCTGCTCGGCTCGCCGCCGCCGCCGACTGCAGCAGCTGCGGGAAGCCCAGCGCCCGGATCCCCGAGGGACTCAGCCCCGACTCCTCGGTCCTTGTCTCCCTTTCTACCCCCCCGCCGTCCCGGGACTCGCAGTCTCCGCCGCGCACGGGGCCGGTTCTGGGGGAGGGAATGTAAACAAATCGGGGTTTTATAGTTACCTCACACTCGAGTGCCGTGTGCATCTCCTCTCCGCTCGGTACCAAACCCCGGCTGCACCAAATCGTGTATTCACCAAAGCCGGCTGCGCCAACTGCGTCGCGGAGACCCGCGCGTCAGACACCACGCTACGCTAGCGGCGTACATGGCCCACTCAGGTCCTTGCGCAGCCGCACCCGGTCCGCCTATGGGTGCTACGCTCTGGGCGTACACGCACCACCCAGCCATTCACTTCGAATAACGCAACTTGCGTAGCGGAACTGCACTGCCGGGGGATTCCACATGGACCGTGAGAGCAGTAGGAAATTCGAGTCTACGCAAAGTGCGGAGCTCCGCTGCTCCGCGCTAGTTTTGTTCCAAGAAAAGACGCCGCGGGGGAGTTGGGGCGGTTTCTAACGCATGCGTGGAGCGCCCTTTCACCCCTCGCCTCTTCTCCCGGCGTTGCCTGTCGGTTGCAGCGGCCCTGGGGAGGCGGGTGAATAAGGGAAACTCTAAACGCAGGCGCTCCAGCCAAAAGATTTCAGATTGAAAAATTATAAAGTTTAGATTTAACGCCTCCCCTTTATTAAAGTAACCTTTCAGTCTCTGAGGGGAAAAAGGAACTAATACTTATTTAGTGCTAAGTACGAGGCATTTTGCATAGTTCTCCCTCCCCCTACCTCCCAGTTTGTTCTAAAGAGCACTTCCTGTGGGCCTTACAAGCCTAAAAGAAAAAGTTGAGTCCAGAGAGCATGTCATGCACTAAAGGAATTCTCGAGGCTTTGGACAGCTTTCCAAGATTTTCCACCACCTCCTACTGCTTAATTCGTTATTTCTTAACAGCCAATAGCAAAACCTCCCGATCCAGCCAAGCAGTTCCATGGACTCCTGACCACATCGTGCTCGTCGTTGCTTTGAGCTCATCCATTCCTTTGCTCACACCAAACCTGACATGTGAATTGTCTCCTCTTCATAAGCAATTTACAACCTGTACTTACTTTAAAGGTGGCTCTGGACACTTTCTCTTTGCTCCATTACCCTGCTTCTTGGCACTTATTTGATCTCCACGGTGAGGCTTATCTGTTCTGTCTGGTGTGTGCCTGTTTCTGTATCCAGCCAGAGTTCTGGGGGTGCCTTATTGATGTCTAGCAGAGTGCATAAAACCATGATCAATAGTAATAGCAAGCTTTACTGTGTGTCAGGTACTTCGTATGTGCCCTACGTGTATATTAGTTTCATCCTCATAACACAACGAGGTAGGTATTATTATCCTACCCCAGGAAACAGACACAAGAAGTAACTTGCCTAAGACCAAGGAAGAGTTGGGATCCAAACCCAGTTAGTATGGCTACATATTCCTGCTATTCTGCCTATTTTATGAATGAAGGTTGCTTTTGGGTTTGTTTTGTATCTCTGCAAAGAACATCTTTTAGGTGTTCGATAAATGCCTACTGTTTTGTTTCGTTTGGAAATGCTAATCCATTGACCCCACTCCTGCCGGTCTCCACTGCTGCTATTAGGGAAAGGGAGAAGTCCTGAGGTATAGAGAAAAGAGATCAAGTATGAGTCCTAGCTTCAGGTCTCACCATTGTCACTAACTGTGGGAGACAATGGCCACGGTCCTCAGATTCATGGATAAATTAAGGGAACTGGTCTAAATTTATTCTGAGGTCTTTAGATTTTATAAACTAAGAACTAGTCTTTAGATTTAATAAAGTCAATATATAGTACATCTTTTCAGTCAAAAACATAAAAATTTTCTGAATTACTCTATTTTAAGGCTCATAATTATTTTATTGAACACATTATTTCAGCAACTTTAAAATATATGCAATATTTTTCTCCTAAATTTCAATAAGATATAGCATTCACATTCCTTACATTTTAGGGCACTCACACCCTCGCTGCTTTTTAATTATGTATTTACAAGGCTTAATAATGTTCAGCTGGTACACACAGGCACAGAGAACCATTGATCAAATACTGAAATATACAAGTTGGTCAACAGCTGCAGTTCTGAGTTGAATTCCACCATGATCCCCATCCCTATACCAGCCATTTCTCTCAGGATTCCCTAGACTTCCCACATTTCAGGAACTAAAGGGTTAATGCCTGGCTAAGAAAGAAACCTGCAAGGACCCAACTCTTCTCAAAGACTTCCATTCTAATTTATTGGTGCTTATGCTTTATTAATTTTACATATTTTAAATATCATCCCTGCATGAAACTATAGGATAATCTAACTGAAAACAGACTATGTCTTCTACGATTTTTATATACTCACTCAAACGCTCATATATGATCAAGTATGTGCACACTGATTAAGGCAGGGGCTTAGAGCAAAATTACTAGGTAAGATAATGATTGAGCAGCAAACTTGTATATTACTTTTCCTGTTGGGAAAAGGAATCTCAGAAAACCATTTGCAGGCTTACTCAAAATCACCCGCTGAGGTAAACAATGGAAAGTGCAGCAAAAATATCACTATAGCATATGTTTTATTTTTACCAGTTTTGTATTTATACCAGTTCTAGGGTAAAGAATTTCTAATATGTTAGAATCATGGAACTTTCTGAAAGGTCAGACTTTTTTTTTCCAGCCATCTCATGTGATTCATAGAGAAGCTCATCTGAACTATAAAAACAGTATAGATGATTTGCAATATGTGGGGGGAAGAGAAAGTATTGAATTATGTGTAAATAGTTTACCTCTCATTTGTTTTATTTCAGTCACAGTTTTATTTCACATATCTAGAATTTTAAGCACGACCAATCTACCTTTGTGAAGCATGATATAATAAATCCAATGGCTTTTTTTTGCACCTCAGAGGGTTAGAAAAGAACCAGCTACAATAAATAGAGAAAATAAGAACCATACTTCATACCTCAGTCTTTAGCTGTGAATAAAGAAAATCCGCATCATACACTTGGTTTTACCTCTAGTAGAGGGGAAAATTGTTATCATACACAACAAAGAGCCATTAATTAAATGTATTAAGAACATGATGCTTATGAGAAATCAAACCTTTCAAACTTAATAGTTCTTTCCATAAATCAAGATTAGTAATAACCAAAGATAACAAAACCTCCTTAAATCCATGTTAGTTTAAACTGATTTTACATGGCCAAAAAATTTTGGTTCAAACAACTTTATACCCAGAGAAGGAAGACTAAATTATATTGGTTTCATAGCCCTGACATGGAGAGTACTACCTACCAGGAATAGGTGTTAAAGAACTGGGAAAAGAAGACCTCAGAAATATGTTCTAAACCTAGGCCTCAAAATTAACAATTGCCTACTCACTTTTAGAGACTACATATTTTAGCCTGGAAATTAAGCCCCAGCTTTAGATCTGAAGCTAGAGAAATATAAAAGGTACACCCCCCTCCCTGCTCTTTGAGGCCTGTGGCACTGTGTGACATCTAACATGTCAACCCCATGGTCAGGATGGGAAGTGAGGCCTGTGGGCAGGTTTTGTGTATTTTTTTTTTTTTGATCCCTTGAGAAATTATGGCTCTGTCTCACCTAAAGACTTGCCATTCCTAAAATGAAGATAAACAGGCCTTCAGAGCTTACATGGAAGTTCTCAGAGAGACGCACAGCTGCCTTTGCCTCTCTTTCTAAAAAGCAGGACTCATGAAATGGAGAAGGCCATCCTCTTCCAGAGAGCCCACCATTTTGAAAAGAGTACACAAAGCCAAGGAGAGAAAGACCAATCCCACCCAGGTAAGAGATGCATTTGACTGACGCGCCTGACAAGTGAGAACACTTTGAGTTGGTAGGCTTATTCAATGAGTTTCAGGTTCTCTGCAGAATAAAAATAGATTAGAGAAATGAAACAAAACAACAATTGAAGCAACTCTTCACAGGGGGTAGAAAGTTAACTTCTATGTGATTTGCCTAGATGATGCTAACTTTAGACTAGCCAGATCCCTCAGTTTCAATTCATTATGATACAAACAAAAGGCCCTTAGCATTAGACATCCCTACTGGGAGAAAGACAGTAATGGAGAAGCTTAGAGCCTCTGATCCAAGCCTTTGATTGGCAGTGGCAAGTCCTTTCGAAACAGGAATGAGACCTAGCCTAGGAGAAAGGGGGAGACCCACTCAGAAGAAAAAACAAAAGCAAGAAGCTCAGAGCTAGAGTTAGGATAACAGACCAACAGATCTGACCACATGAGGGTGCCAGAAAAGCTTCTCCCTCAAACGTATTCTATTGTTCTCACCAATCCCTGGAATTTCACACTGAGAACTGCATTCCTGGGCCTTGAAACCAAGGAGACTTTGACCCTGAGGGAAGTTACTACCATTTTATTACTTATCTGTACTGCTTTGAGAATATATTTTTTTTCTGGTCTTTTCTAAAGAGGAAGTTTTAAGAAGGGAGAAAATTTGATTATCTAGATTCTTAAGGGTAGTGTGGTACAAAGGGACAGAAGGAAAATCAGACAAACTGCCAACTTCTCAACCTTGCTTCCAGCCAGCCTTGTTCACTCCCAGAATACTAAGAGGAAAAACAGTAGGCTTGGTAAGCAGCCCCTTATACTAACCAAGGGTGCCTAGATGCCAACAGGCAGCCATTTTGGATCTTTGGAAATTCTGGAGGCACAGTGGAAATCAACTTTCCAAACCTTAACTCTTATTCCAAAGGAATAAAGACAGTAACATAAATATCCACATGAATATTACAGATTTGAATAATATTTGTGGATGGTTATGGTTCAACTTAATAAAAATTATCAACATGCAAATGAAATAACAGTGTTACCATGTAAATATTCTTTAAAACAGGATCATTTGTGTAAGTAGATAAATTAATAAACTCATTTTAAAATTCATTTTTAAATGTCACCACATGAGAGCAAGTTTCAAAGCGTGCCTAGGGCTTCCAAGATAATTAATAATGGGACTCATTTCACAAATGACATTTACGAAAACAATCAAGTACATCTTTTAAAACCAAGACACACTTGGTTTATCTTAACAAATATTGCTTACCTTTATTTATTAAAAATCTGACAGCAAGAAAGCAGCAAAATTCTAAATATTAGGGAAGGCAGTAAATGAATTGTCAAAACAAGAGAAGCTTGTAGGGATTTCCGAATTTTTCTTGCACTGTTTCCAAGTAAAGCTCAAATCATATTTTATTTTTATTAGAATAAGCCACTTTTGCATTCTTCACAGAATCCCATAAATCACCTCTTTTTACCAGCACACACCTTTATAAGTCTTAGAAACTTCCTAATATTTTGTGAGGAATGATTCTGGCAGTGTCCAGTAGTTAGCAACCTACTATGCTTAACTTTCTTATAGATCTCATCTACAGCCTCTGATGATTTCATCACACTCAAGTTTCATTCCAATTACAATGATACTTGCTTTCTATAAGCAGTTATATTTCACAGTTTTTCTTCCCACCCTAAACACATGAAGGTGTATGGTTTAAAATGTCAGGTGCCATTTAAAATAATATAGTAACTAATTTTATTCCTATGACAGCCCTGCAAGGTAGATATTATTATGCCATTTCATAGGTGAAGAAAACTGAAGTGCTTAGCATGTGACAGAGCCAGGACCCCAGTCCAGACAGTCTGGCTCTGGAGGCTATGCTCTTAATCCTTACATTACTTGTGACTGTGTGCAGGTCCCAATTTTTTTTGAGAATATCTACATACTTTCTCTGCAAAAGTTGGTAATTTAAAAAAATTAGTAGAACCATAAAGTGGTGGCTTCCCAGGCTGTAAATGTTACAGGTCAATGAAAATTTTAAATGGAATAGAGAATAGAGTAAAAACATTTAAAGATACTTATAATGTGAACATTTGCTTTATCTTCCAGCTTGACTAGCTTGAATCAATTCCAAGGGAGATGTTTATTCCACAGTCTCTTAAATTAGAATGTTAATTAGCCAATCTGGTTATACATTTAGATGAAAGTTTTCCCCTCTTTATGGTGATTTGATGTAGCTGTTCAAGTATTTATTTATACCAGTAAAGTTAAAAATTAGGTAGAATCAGGTGTATGTTAATAACTTTGATTATAGTCATATAATATGAGCTATTAATCTGCTAATCAATGAAGAATTGGTCAGGTGCAGACAAATATATCCCAGCAAATTTAAACTGAAATTCATTTAGTGGATTAAAGGTTCATTTCAGTCCTTGGATTTAGATGAATCTACCTCCTCTGCAAGTCTACCTTGGAAAAAAGGGCAAGTTTTAAGGGATGAAAATACCTACAGGAAAAAGTGCATGCTCCTTTAATGTGCAAACCACCATGTAGCTGGAAAGTGAGGGCAAACAAAATATGATTCTTATCCTTAAGTAGCTTACAGTTCAGTCAGGGAGGTAATTAAATAGACAATTACAGTACAGAGTAATAAGTGCTATGTTCGAGATAATATGGGTTGCTATGGCAGCAAAAATGCTAATGGCACTCCCAGCTTTATACAAGTCCAAGACCAAATCCCCTTCATTCACACTCCCCCTGGCTTGTTGGAGGCACAGGTAAACTGAGGCTTCCACATGAAGGATACCAAAACCACGTCTCCTATTCTACGTTGTGTGTGGGTTGTGTTCCGAGAGACACAGGATGTGTGCTCTCATGAAAGCCTTTTGTCTTCTACGGGTGGAGAGAGTTCACAACAAACATAAATAAATACGTTTGCATGGACTTCCCTGGTGGCGCAGCGGTTAGAACTCCAAGCTCCCAACGCAGGGGGGCCTAGGTTCCAGCCCTGGTCAGGGAACTAGATCCCACATTCATGCCGCAACTAAGAGCACCTGTGTCAAGCCAGGTGGTATTTGTGCTACTGAAATGAGGATCAAATTGGAAAACTATGATGATCACTTAGAAAATAATCTCTTTGCAATTATGTTCCTAATTTAGTATCTATCAAAGAATGTCTTTTGAAGCATTTCAAGTCTTCTTGTCTAGAAGCTACACTGAGAGCCAAGATACTAAATAACACAATACTAAATGATAATAATAACTAATAATCATAACAAGCAGTTATAGCATTTACTGCATTCAGGCACTAATGTTCCAAAGTCTTACATTATTGATGGTCAATAACGAAATATTAAATATGCAAAAAAGTATTCTCAAACCCATTCCCATTTTTTGCATTGATACTGTTTGAAAAAGACACTGCTTGGTCAAAGGTGCTTTGGTCAGTAATTTGAAGTCTAGTCAGATTTTAATAACCCTGTTAGAGATACAGGTAGGGGATTCAGGTAGACTCTAATAAGTAGTGAGAACTCACTTAAGACATTAACAGGGAGTCATGTGTTTTCTACCTAGCCTTTATACTACCAGCAGGACCAGCTATATAGCTTTGTAGGGCCCCGTGAAAAATGAAAATGTGGGGCTCAGTGATCAAAAGTATTAAGAATTTCAAGACAGCAACAGCAGAGCAATAAACCAAGCCACAGGCCCTTCTGAGTGTGGGATCCTGTGTGATTGTACAGGTTGTATGGCCATGATGAAGCCAGCCCAGACTGGCCATTAATACTTTAGTAAATTATTGAAAACAAAATTCTTCCCAAAGACAAAAAAAAAAAAAAATCCTTGAGAATTTATTTATAAAAAGGTGGTCAATAAACTAATCAAAATCTTTATAGATTTTGTAAACTCTTTACATGACATGGCAAGTTAGCAGAGAAGATAACCTAGTAGAAGGTATGGATCATGTGACATTTTTGTTCTGCACAGACTGTTGGCTGAAGTTATAGTTAAATAAGTATTCAAAATATAACATTTCAATATGGGAGCCTGTTTGATTCCTAATTTGAAGAATCCAATTGTAAAAGGAAGTATGAGACAATCAGGAAATTTTTAATACTGATGGGTATTTGATAATAAGGAATTATTATTAATTTTTAAATGTATGGTAATAAAATTGAGCTAAAAAAACGAGTTCTTTTCTTTTAGAGAAATAGACTGGAGTATTTATGGATGAAATAGATTGTCTGAGATTTGCTTTAAAATAATGCAATGAGAGTACTGATGATGCAAGATTATTCCTGTGTAAACTGTTGAAGGCGGTGAGGCTTAGATGGATGCTCATCCTATTTTCTCTACTTTTGCGTTTTAAAAATTCCATAAAAAATAAAGAAAGCATTGAAATAAATGCAAATTAACCAAACATATCTAGTGTCTATAATGTTCTAGGAATTGGACCAAATTATAGCACATAAATGATTTTATAAATCTAGTTTTTTAAATGTAATTTGGGGAATAAGTTTTCAGAATTAGACTGTAATTTTTTCCCCTATATTTTAAATAAGAAGCTGAAATACAGAACAAAGCTTTGTAGCTGGAGCAGGTCTGAGATAACCAAAATGTATCACTAATGACATCAGCCAACATGATATTGTCATGTCATATGTGGGGCAAACTGGGCACGCTTTGAAAGTGGTGTAAATGTGACTTTTAAACTATTTGGCTCCACTCTAAAATAGACCCACCCTCTTTGAAGGAAACAAAGAAATGACTAATTTGCACTTAATTGAACTTTTGGCTATGTTTAGAATAAAGCTCTAACACTCGTGCTTATATTTCATTTGAATTTTTATACTTTTTTGCATTACATACTGGAAGCAAAGCACATCATTTAAATATCTAGTGCATTTGTGCAATATTTAAACTGTTAAATTTAAACAACAATTTAACAGCACCATTACAGAAAAAGTTTGGTGACTGATAATCAGTCAGTTCTAGATTGACCTGGTAAGGGGAGTGGTGTCTAGGGGTGGACAGGATGTAACAGCTAACACAAAAATGACTGGAACAATGAAGTTCTGGTAAGCTTTTCTTCATCAGCGATGGATGAATTGACTTGTGGACTAAGCCCGGTTAAGGGATGACAGAATCTTACCAGTTTGGGCTGCTGGGGCAAGCTCTGCCAGTGATACATGATTGGCCAGTAGAGGACAGGTAAGAAGGAGACTGAGAAATTCAGGCTCAAGTTTCTGCTTTCTTCTCCTTTCTTGTCTCCTTCACCCAACCCCAACCTATCATAGTTGGCACTTCTTTCAAACCATTAGTAATTGGAGCTATTCCACAAAGTGGTTTATCCATTCCAACAATTAATAGAAGAGATGATAAGTATGACTGAATATCATTTCATTAACTTGAAGTATAAGCAAAATAATATTACTTAATAACTATCTTCTATGACGCATGAGTGAAGATTTTACAGTATTGATCAATCAATCCACACAACGGAAATGAAATGAGGATGGACAGACCTTCAGAAGAAGGGCATGTATCTCATTATTTCCCAATTCAACAATGGATATTTACACATTCTGACTTCTCTTTCCTCCCTTTCATAGCCAAGATTCTTAAAAAAGAATTTTTTTACACACTCACTCAGCCCACTTTCTCAGCTCATCTGCTGAAACTGGGCTTCCACCCCTACCAGGTTATCCAAGTGCCGCCAGTGACCTTAGTTACTAAATCCAGTGGTCGCTTTTAACTGGCTATTCTGTTTGATTTCTCTGCTTCTTTTGAGGCAGTTTAAACCACTTCCTCCTTCAACTACACAGGGAATTTGATGGTTTGGTGATAGGTTAAGAAGACTTGCCCAAGACACAAAGCTTAAAAAGTAGCCAAGGGGATACTATCTTTCTCCCAGGCTGACTTCCCAACAAGTCAGGTATCTGCCTAGCTATCCCACCACCAGCCTTGCTCTTCTTCAGGTAAGAATCCTCCCCCTCCCCCTTAACAGCAGAGAGCACTCTTCTGATGTTTCATCAGCCTCTCTAGTGGCTCCTTTCCTATCTTCTTCAAGGTCTTTTGTTGTCTAAACTCCCTTACATGTAGGCAATTTCTTGTGGGTCCTCTTATTTATAATTCTACACCAGTGTTTGTAAAGGAGCGTTTTAAGGATGACTTGCATCAGCATCAGAGACTATAGGGCTTCTTATTAAAAGTGTGATTTCCAACCAGCATTTTGGGGATAAAAATCAAAACCTGAATTTTAAATCACCTCTCAGGTAATTCTTACAAAAAAGCCAGAATCAAGGCTTCCCTGGTGGCACAGTGGTTAAGAATCTGCCTACCAATGCAGGGGACATGGGTTTGAGCCCTGGGCCAGGAAGATCCCACATACTGTGGAGCAACTAAGCCTGTGTGCCACAACAACTGAGCCTGTGCTCTAGAGCCCGCAAGCTACAATTATTCAGCCCACGTGCCACAACTACTGAAGCCCAAGCACCTAGAGCCCATGCTCTGCAACAAGAGGAGCCACCGCAATGAGAAGCGTACATACCACAACGAAGAGTAGCCCCCGCTCACCGCAACTAGAGAACGCCCTCGCACAGCAACAAAGACCCAACACAGCCAACAAATAATTTATATAAAAAAGTCATCAGAATGGCCATCATCACAAAGTCTGGAAACCACAAATGTTGGAGAGGGTGTGGAGAAAAGGGAACTCTCCTGCACTGTTGGTGGGACTGTAAGTTGGTACAGCCACTATGGAAAACAATTTGGAGGTTCCTTAAAAAACTACAAATAGAACTACCATATGATCCAGTAATCCCACTCCTGGGCATATACCCAAAGAAAACCATAATCCCAAAAGAAACTTGTACCATAATGTTTATTGCAGCACTCTTTACAATAGCCAGGACGTGGAAGCAACCGAAATGCCCATCAACAAATGAATGGATACAGAAGATGTGGCATATATATACAATGGAATATTACTCAGCTATAAAAAGGGATGAGATGGAGCTATATGTAATGAGGTGGATAGAACTACAATCTGTCATACAGAGTGAAGTAAGTCAGAAAGAGAAGGACAAATGCTAACTCACATATACGGAATCTAAAAATGGTACTGATGAACTCAGGGACAAGAACAAGGATGCAGATACAGAGAATGGACGGGAGAACTCGAGGTATGGGAGGGGGCGGGGGGTGAAGGGGAAGCTGAGACGAAGCGAGAGAGTAGCACAGACATATATATACTACCAACTGTAAAATAGTAAGTGGGAAGTTGTTGTATAACAAAGGGAGTCCAACTCGAGGATGGAAGATGCCTTAGAGGACTGGGGCAGGGAGGGTGGGGGGGACTCGAGGGGGGGGAGTCAAGGAAGGGAGGGAATACGGGGATATGTGTATAAAAACAGATGATTGAACCTGGTGTACCCCCAAAAAAATAAAAATAAATAAAAAAAATAAAAAAAATAAAAAAAAAGTCATCAGTTAATTCAAATGACCAGAGAACAAAATGAACACAGCTTTTGTCTTCTAAATATTTTTGAATTGCTTTACTGCTAGAAGATGTTCATTGTGAAAAAAATTACCTATTCATTGGAAAACATTTTTATACTATTTCTGAAGACCAAGTCTTTGCAAGAATTTAAATAAGACCTAAAATCAAATCATTTCTCTGTAATCCTGCACTGCTGGCATTCACAGAGAAGTTCTGAATATATCAAAAATTCTGGCGTACTCACATTATAATTAACATTTACTACATTACTCTCTGTTAAAAAATTAGCATACAGCAAATATAAAAGTAGTAAGAACAAACCATAACTATCTTCTCGGTCTCATCAGATATAAATTTTAAGTGGCTTTTCAGTGTTCATCCCATTTGATCACTCTGTGTTTGGTTTGGTTTTGTTTAAAGCTTTGGGGCTTTTCATGGCACAGCTGCTAGGACTTCCATCTATTTGTGTTTTTCTGAGATTACAATGTCTAGAGGACTTGTAAAGACAAATATTAAGGTTCATCTTGATTTGGGGCACTACTTAGCTGTTTTTCTGCTTCACCACTAGTTTACTTCTCAACACAGGGTCATGCCTGTGTTCACCGCTCTGGTCAAATGGCTAACTCAAGTAACCATTGAACAGGGCTGTGTAAAAGAGACACAGGAGCCACTGAAAGGGCTCCCAATGGCCAAAGCTGGGACAATTTGAACTACAAAATAAAGACAGTTCTGGATTACAACCCAAAGTATAAAATAAATATCCAGGAGTCCATACTGATAAAAGCAAATGATTAAATAAATTTTATGGTGGGGAAGAAAAGACAAATATCTCATGTAGAAGAATTCCAAGTAATTTATGTGATATTCTGTCTTCAAGGCGGGGAAGCATAACTCCCCACCTTAAGTGCGCGCTATATGTAGTGACTTTCTTCTAAAGAGGACAGTATAAAAAGGGGAGACTAACTTTACAGGGGGGAAACCTAACAGACACTAACTCAGCCAGGTGATCATGGTCAACATCAACACTGATAAATCATGTTGATAATATGTACCTTTGAAAGAATGTAATCAAAATGGCATTTTCCCTTTGTGGTCTTCCACCCTAAAAATCCATAACCCCAGTCTAATCATGAGAAAAACATCAGGACCGTTCT
Source organism: Hippopotamus amphibius kiboko (assembly GCF_030028045.1). Lineage (NCBI taxonomy): Eukaryota > Metazoa > Chordata > Mammalia > Artiodactyla > Hippopotamidae > Hippopotamus > Hippopotamus amphibius. The sequence continues at coordinate 108,383,275 of NC_080193.1, forward strand.
ACAAAATACCTGGCCAGTACTCCTCAAACTGTCATGGTCATCAAAAACAAGGAAAATTTGAGAAACTGTCAAAACCTAAGAAGATATGATGGCTAAATATAATGTGATAACCTGGATGGGATTCTGGAACAGAAAAAAGATATCAGGTAAAAACTAAGGAAATCTGAATAAACTATGGACTTTTGTTAATAATAGTGTATCAATACTGGTTCATTAATTATAACAAATATATCATCATACCAACATAAGATGTTAATAGGAGAAATTGGATGTTGGGTACATAAGAACTCCCTGTACTATCAACAATTTTTCTGTGTATCTAAAACTATTCTAAAAATAGTTTTTTTTTAAGTCATCATTGATTCTTTACTTGCCAAATATTGCCTTTTCATAATCTTCATCCTGCCCTGTATGTAGGATAATCTCCTTATGGAAACTCTCTCTTCAGCATCTTCAATAATACTTCTCTTTATTCTCTTCCTGAATAACACTCTTTTCCAGTCTCTAATACTGGATTCTTCTTCTTCCCATCCCTTAATGATATTTCCTACATTTCTATCTTTGACTGCTTTGTCTTCTCACTTTATCTCTTGGGGGAAAGAGATCTTACTGATTCCAATAACTTCAACTATGACTTTCATGATGAACATTCCAAGATATGTATTCTAAGCCTAATCTCTCTTAAAAAGTCAGGCCATACTTCTAACTACCTCATGGACATATCTACCTACAGACTGTCAGGGATATTAAAATAAGTATGTTCAAAGGAGAAGCCCTTGTTTTAAACCCCAATCCTGTGGCTCCTATTATGTTCTCAATCATGATTGAGAGAATTATAATTGCCCAGTCATCTAATAGGATCCCTGCATGTATCCATGACTGTTTTTTTTTTTTTTTTACCACAATTACCCTCTCTGATTTCATACAAACATTGTTTAATTCTATTTCTACCTGCTTCCTTAACTGTCACTGCATTAATTTTCCTGAATAAGTACCACTCCATCAATCAAAATAGCCTTGGCTGACTTATGGAACCTGGAGTTGAGCCCAGGGACAGCTGAGACCTCCAGTCGTGGTATGAGACAGCGATATGAGATATCATTGTTTTGTGTTCCGTGGGAAAGAAAGAAACATCCCCGGCTTGGGACAATGAACAACATTGCTTTTGGGAGCCAGACCAGTGACTCAGGTTGATCCCCAATGAACATGAAAGGCAACTAACTACCTCTGATCATTTTCTGTGTGCAGCTTTGAAGAAAGCTTTCCCCTAGAATCCGGCAGCCTAGGAGCACTGCAGTAGGAAGTCCCTGTCCCTGAGACCCGAGGACCCTTTGCCAACATTTCCCAAAGACAAGTCACAGTTTGCTAATTGCCACACGCCACTGGAAAAATTCTCCTTCAGCTTAAACTGTGGCCAGATCACTGATCTCTAATGAAGCCATTGACCATTCTGTCAATAGAATCCTAATTTTATTGAGACAACATAACATCATCTACCAGTGCCCAAATGGTAAAGTTCTGGACTAAACCAGGTAGTTTTCAAACTTTGTGGTTTCAGGATCTTTTTACACTCTTAAAAGTACTGAAGGCTGCAAAGTACATTTGTTTATGTGAGTCATATCTATCAACATTTACCATTTTAGAAACTAAAAATTAAAAATCTTAAAGACATTAGTTTTAAAATAAAAACAATAAACCTGTTACATATTAATATAAATAAAACTTTTTGGAAAATAGCTATATTTTTCAAAATAAAAAAAGTTTGAGAAGCCTGGCTTAATAGAAAAAGTAGATTCTCATCTCTGCTTCTGCATTCACTCTGTAGTTTGGTTGAAGTGCGTTAAGAAAATCCAGCCTCATACAAATAAATAGTTGAAAAAATATTTTAATAGCCTCTTCAGATAATTTTGGATATTCTTTAACACTACACCCAAACTCAAAAAGTGGTTGGTCCTCAAAAGTTAATTATAATGTGGAATCTGAAAACAGATTAATAAAATTTTGTGCTCAGTTACCCTCAAATCTTTTAGTCTATTTTGGTCTTTGAATCACCCATGACTGATCTTGCAACATGCATTGGTCATTGGGAAAATAATCACTAAGTTATGAAGATCTTTCAAATGCTAACATATTTCATCACACCACATCAAAAAATCACTTTTGTTAATATCACCACCAATATCATCAGAAAATATATCTAAGTACCGGGAAGCTGTCAAGCTCACAGTGGTGGATACAAGTTATCCAGCATTCTAATTTTCACCTGAAAGCTTGAATTTTATCATTTGCAACAAGTATTGTCAGTTGTTTTCCTTGAAGTGACAGGCTCACTTTGCTCATTTTCAAGAAAATATCAGCAAAACACCCAAGTATGAATAACCATACTTTGTTTGTTCTTTCAGGTTTGTTTGTTTGTTTTTTAAAAAGAGGTGTTCCATGAAAAAAGCAGACATTTCAGCTCACAACTCAATCATACAATATGAGACTGAAATAACAAAAGCGCTTCAAGATGGACTAGAAAACAAGAAAAACAACAAAGTTCATGTGAGAGCCTGGCAGTAAAGAACACAATGACTACTAGTACGTTTTGATATCACAGCCCTGATTTGTGCTAAGCAACCGGGAGTGTTACCCACCATTGCTGTTTTCCACTGTCAGTGGAGTGAAAAAGGCAAGTAACATCTCAGCATTGTTAGGGAATGCAATTTTAACCTTGTGAACTCCCTGAAAGAATCACAGGGCCCTCAGGTACCATAAACCACTGCTGACTGAAGCCAGTATGATATTCCATTTCATTCACCAATCTGTTCTGGGATAGGTATGTGACATAATTCTGGTCAGTAAGCCAAAGGGGCCTCTGAGAAAGGTTTTTTTCTTCCAATAAGGTATGTGGAAGCAGGAATTTCCCTTTTCTGCCTCTGGACTTTGTCATCTACATGGGAAACCTAGCAATAACCTGCCCATGAGGACAAATACACTGAATATTGGAAAGTAAAAAGATGGAAAGCATCTGGGCAAAGTGATGTCATTGTTGAATCACTGAATTATTCAACTGTGAAACTGCCCTATTTCTAGAATTCTTGTTATGTGAGGTAATAATTTCCCTTATTGTTTAAATGACTTTTTGACAGGTTTTATGTTCCTTGAAGATAAAAGCAACTTTATTCATACATAATCTTACATTTCCTGTCAACCCATCACTATTCAAAAGACTCCAAAAGCCTGGAGCTTGATACATCCGAAACTCCATGAAATGAGCAGCAAAACAAAATTATTACAAACCATTTAGCAACAGCTGGAAGGAGGCCTACCAGAGTTGAATGACTAAAATAGGTCTCTTCTATGGAGGCAAATCGAATAAGAGACAACAATAAATTTTAATAAAAACATGAGAACTATTCAAAGGGATTAGAATATAACATCAAAATTTGAGGGACTAAGAAAATCACTGTCTCTGAATTATAATCAGGATCAGAAAGCAACCAGGCACTCAGAGGCAAAACTCTTGGAATCTATCCAAGTGTCAAGAAGTCAAATATCACCTGGAGATTATCATACTAAGTGAAGTAAGTCAGGCAGAGAAGACAAATATCATATGATATTGCTTATATGCAGAACTTAAAAAAAAAAAAGGATACACATGAACTTATTTACAAAACAGAAACAGACTCACAGACTTAGACAACAAACTTATGGTTACCAGCGGGGAAGGGTGGCAGGAGGGACAGCTTGGGAGTTTGGGATTGACATGTACACACTGCTGTATTTAAAAATAAATAACCGACAAGGACAGTGCAGGGACTCTGCTCAATATTCTGTAATCCTAAATGCGAAAAGAATTCAAAAAAGAATAGATACAAGTATATGTATACCTGAATAACTGTGCTAACACAACATTGTTAATCAACCAGGCTCCAAGATAAAGTAAAAAAAAAATTTTAAATCACATTTCAGATTATGTAGTAGACCAATAGGGAAGTATTCATTATTTCTGTGTTAACACAACAAGCATTGTACCACCAAAGTTGGAGACGTGGACATGAGTAACAGAAGTAACAATACATTTGTGAATTGTCAGGTTACAGTAAAGAGTTCTTTTCAAGATAAAACAGGCCTGTCTGTTGATACCTGCATGTGGGTTTGAAGATTTCTAATTCAATTGCTTTTAACCTTTGAATATCACACTGTGAGATTCAGAAAGGGAAATAAATCAAAGATATAAAAGAGAAACAAACTGTCTTCTAAATAGAAAAAAGTTAATATGACTTTCATTTATTTCTCCTATCTTCTTCCCCTCTGTGTGTCAGTGCAAAAGCAGAAATGGTCCACAGCTCTTTGTGCCTTGCAAGATCAGAGTTCCTGCCTCTCCAAGGAAAATCTAGTCTACTGTATGAAGAATGGCTTTAGGAAAATAACCATCTCCCTATGTAAAAGTCAACATTCAGTTCCTCTAACGTGTAATAATTCTATAGCTAAATGACATAAAGATATGTTTTAAACTCAAACATTAAATGCTGTTGATTCACTTACATATTTTAGTCTAGACTAGCTCTGGAGTGAATAGATGCCACCACATCAAGATCTATTATTTTAGAGGTTTCAAAATAGAGTAGTGTTATCTTTTTATCACCAGATGAAGTAACAGCCATGGTATGATGCAGCAGCTTCAGTAATTGTGCTTTATAAGGATAATTAGTAGTCTTATATATAGCAGTATTGTGCATTTCCTGAAGTCTTCCATCTGTGTCATAAATATAATCTAGTTGTTTTGTATTTTATAGCTTATAAACATTGATCAGTATACCCATAAAATTTTGCATTGCTTTTTACCTTAGAATGTAGTAAAATTGGGACTTCCCTGGTGGTCCAGTGGTTAAGACTCCACACTTCCACTGCAGGGGCATGGGTTTGATTCCTGGTCTTGAACTAAGATCGCACAAGCTGTACAGCATGGCCGAAAAAAAAAAAAAAGAATGTAGTAAAATTCATCTTGTGATGACATCAATACTTTCCCTACATTCCTGTTGCAAATGGACATAGATATTATACACTAGTGAATATTCTTTTTTTTTCTTGCCCCGCCTCATGGCATGGGGGATCTTAATTCCCCTACCATGGATCGAACCTGTTCCCCCACAGCGGAAGCTCGCACTCCTAACCACCGGACCGCTGAGGAATTCCTATACTAGTAAATATTCTTAATCAAAAATTGAGATTGTTTTCAAAGATTATTTTTCAGAGATAACTCCAAATCAAAGACTCAGCAAAGATTAATCTATTTCCCTTCATCAACATGTTTTTTAAACCATCCTGAAGCACTAACAGAAGACAAGGTATCTGCAACTTTTAAGTAAATTATGGTTAAATGAATCAAATTACAAATTCATCTAAGAATTTGCTCCCATTTGAAAAAAAACATAGGGACTTCCCTGGTGGTCCAGTGGTTAAGACTCTGCACTTCCACTTCAGGGGGCACGGGTTCGATCCCTGGTCCCTGGTCAGGGAGCAAAGATCTGGCAAATATATTTTATATTTATAAAAATATAAATAAATTTTTTTAAAAAAGTTTCTTTAAACTTTGAAGTAATGTTGTGTTTTGAGAAAACATCTTTAACTTTTTAAAAATATATGTATAGCTCGGGGCTAAGATATGTTTGGTGTTTTAATTAGAGATTGAATTTTCTAATCAGAGATTCAATTTAACATTTTAAAAATAGATGTCAAGTAAAATAACATATTCAATTATTCCTGCAACAGTACGGAAAATATTTCTTCTTCAAGTTGTCCCTTTCAATCAGGTACCACAGGGGAAAATTAGTTTCAAGTTATTGGTAGACTTACTAACCATCTGGAAAAAAAAAAAAAAAAAGGCAAGTCATTTGTATAAGTGCAAAGCCCTGTCATAACATACTCTGGAAAAAATTAAGTGAAAGAATTTCCTCCACCAATTGAGATTGACGTGCTTAGTCTGTGGCCCTATAGCCGTTTATCCAGACATAGGTGTTGAATTTGAACTCTCTGGTGCCATCACAGTAATCTAAGCAAAAGATACTGGTGTAGAAGTAATGTCAAGAGTAGTATCAGATTTGAGATATATTTTGGAGGTAGAACTGATGAGACTTGGCTATATCCTGGATAAGAATGTGTGTGCGGTGGGGTGGGGTGGGGGGGATCAGGTCTAACTTTTGGAATTCTGGTATGAACAAGTATATAGATGGAGGTATCGTCTACCAAGAGTGACAAGAGGAGGGACAGATGTGGAGGTTGGGGTAGAGGAAGAAGACTTCATAGTTGGAGATATTTTAAGTTTGAAACACCTAAGAGACATCTCAGTGGAGATCTCAAGTGGGTAATGGAAAATGCAGGTCAAGCTCCAAAGAGAGCGAGTCAGATAATAAATTTTGCAGTTGTCAGTGTTTAGATGAAACCACAGAACTGGATAAGATTGCTCAAGAAAAACTGGGTAGAATGTAAAGAAGGCCCAGGACCTCTGCCTGGAAAACTTGAGGAATTGTCCTACCCTATTTTTTTTACCTGACTCCTTATATATTTAGGTCAATGCTTAATTTTCACTTCTTTTAAAAGACTTCTCCTGACCCCTTAATCTAAATTAGGCAACACCTCCTGCCCCACCCAATATGTTTTCATCAAACTTCCTATCACAATTTGTAATGAGTCATTTGTGATTATTCAGTGTGTATTGGTCTCTCCACTAGAATGTATGTTTCATGAGGGCAGAGCCATTTGCTTCAATTTGTATTCCCAGTGCCTAGCACAGTGCCTGGCACATAATAAATACTAAGTACTGAGTAATGAATGAAAGTGGATGTGAATACCAAATGAATGTAAGATGAGCCTGTTAAGGTGAGGACAACAATTTAGCAATTGTTAAAATATAAATATAAATACATATATAAAACAACTTAAGATGTTAATCAATTATCATTTATCTTGAAATTTCCTAAGGAAAAAATAAATTAAATAGCAAAGAATTCAAGCATTTTCATTTACAATTTCACTCTCCATGAAGGGTCTGTGATATATGAATGTTTATGCAGAACTTTGTATGTTCAGAGTACAAACAATTCATCAACTGTGCAAGTGTTCTGTCATAAACCCTCAGAGTTTGGAGCCTGTGTTATTCATCTTTATCTCCCTCAAGGTTCTCTTATATATGATGAACGGCCCATGTATGTTTATTGTCCCAATGTACACTTTGTTACATTGAAACATTTACTTATATGTTTCAGTTATAACTTTAGTAAACAAGGTGGACACGACATTGATTTTGCTCATATTTTGCCGATCTTGCTCAAAGTACACATCTTTGTAAATGTTTCTTATACCAAAAGTTCATTTCTAAAGTTTATTTTAATAGGTCTAACTCACAGAGAGATTTCTTCCACAAGACACTTAATAGAGTGTACATAGAGCAGACACCACCAGAAGTGTGAGGTCCCCAAAATACTGACAACCGTCTGCTCCCATCTGTGGCATTACTATTTCCCTCTAAGATAACCAGTGGTTTTTGGCTGTCCCTCAGTATTTATAGATTCCCAGTGCAAGATGCATCCATTCAGTATATTTTGTACTGATGTACATTTTCTCTCTCTCAGATTTACTACCTGCCTTGTTTCCAATTCCTTCCTGGTCTTATTTCCTATTTGTAAAAGAAATGTCTGGCTATAGGTTATAAAAAAAAAATTATTCTGAGAATTATAGAATGTTAGAATTGGCAAGTCCTTAGAAGTCTCCCTTCCTCACTTTTCAGCTATTCATGTAATTACTTTATCTTCTGGGTTTTGCTAATTCGGGTAATATAATTGCCTTTAGGGTGTGCTGCTAATGGTGGGACGCTGGTACCGCTCAAATCGCATCACCAGCCCTCTCTCTACAGAGAATGATGTCAACTGGCCACTTATTTAAACGAGCGTCTTCATTGTTTACACCATTTTAAAATAAAGAATGGACAATTATTGAAGTTGTAGCTATTTTGTTTAAATCACTGTGATAGTTATGAGTCATAGAGGGAAGTTTTGTTTTGTTTTGTTTTAATGCATATTTCTAAACCTACCATTTCAAGTTTTTTGAGAGCTGGATCAGAAATAAATTATGCAAAGTCATAGCAAATTAGAATTCACATATATCCTTGGTTTAAAACTCCCAATTTCGATTATATCTTAGGTAATAGTTAACCCTTCATTTAATGCAGAGAAGTAACATTTTAAAATATAATTTTAAGGCAATCTTTGAGGTGTAGAAAATTTACTGATGCATCATCATGAATGTGTTTTTCCCAAGAAATATAGATTAATGCTTGGAGATAGAAACAGCCAAGGGACTCGGGAAGACATTTATGTGCAAGGAGAGAAATTGTATCTCCAGGCTACAACTATTTATCAATTTTCCTGCCACTAAAACTTGCCAGCCAGTTTGTGAGTCTGAGATACAGATGAGTAACTCTGTATAGAAAACTCTTCGGGGAAAATGCACTCAGGGAAATTATTACCCATTGACAATATTTTCTCTGACGTCCTCTTCACCCTTATCTGCACTTTGCACAGTTACTCTCCAACTGACCCTCTCTAATTACTGTCTATGCCCTGCAACAGGAATCTCTAAAATTCGCCCTAAAATCCAGAAGTGGTTTCGTTCTTAAAAGGAAGCTCTTTCACTTTCATTTCCACAGAATTACAGAAGGTGTGTTGTTGCTATTGTTATTTTTTAAGAAATTATATAGATTAGTGATCTATATTTTGTGGTCATGAAAATAAGTACTGGAATTATTTTCCCTTTCATATGTTAAATTAAATTGTTGTCCATTACTCGCTCATCTCACATCTTCAGAAACAAAGCCATCAAGAAGGAAGTGCTAAATTGCAAAGTAGCCCTACTAAACAGTCAGGCCATCAAGACAGAATTAGATTTACTGCTGCCAGGGTCTCACTACTTCAGTCTGACTGAGGCCTTCTTATCCCAAGGGGAATCTGATAAATTTTAGGGTTTCTGATCATATGACTGCTATCTCTAAGTAAAAAATAAAGAAGAGTACGTAACAGAGGAAAATATCAGAGGCTTTTCATCTCCTCAAGATAAGGGAGGCAAGGACAGGGCCTCATTGAGAATTTTTGAGGGTTGGTGCGCTGAAAAGATTATGATTCCTCATGTATTGTTCAAATAAAGTCAATATCAAGCTGTAAACTGCAAATACAGAATTTACATACATACGTAAATTAAGCGTCTCTCCAGTTAGTTTTTGTATGTAAAAATTTGGATATTTTATCTCTGCTGAGTTTTCCTCAATTTTTCATATTCCTGCTTTGCTGGTGTCCGTTGAGCAATCTGTCCAGGATGGGCAAAAGATCTTATCTCAGACATGCATTTTCCTCATTCATCTCTCATCCCAGGGCCTTGCACACAATAGGTACTTCATAAATGGCTTGGGGATGGGGACGGATAGTGGTGATGGAGCACTTATGTAAGTGGCTGATCAGAGTTGTCAACAAAGTTTGAAATTGCTAATGCCTTACTGGACAAAGAGCATGACTATTCTCAGTCACATAAATTGCGAATTTATGAGTACAATATCCACCCTTCCTCCTCCTGAGTAGGCAATCACCACATCTTGTATCTTTAGTACATGGAAACAACAAGCCTTCTTCGACATATGGATATAACTGAAAGGGTCACCAGATTTTGACTAGTGAATGATCTCCCTCCTTTATTTTCTTCCTGAGTATATATTTTCAGGAAACAACAAAGACTTTATGTTACATTTTGAATTCTCAGTCTAATTTTTCCCAGCCTATATACCTACAAGGGTGTGTATATGTGCATGTGTGGCTTTTTGTTTGTTTGCTTGAGTTTTGCCTTTTTTTAAATGAGTGACTAAAATATCTTTACTTTGATGAAATACTTCTGCAATGTTACAAAGTATGTTCACAATGCTTTCAGACTTTCATTTTCAAAACAAGTTTTTGAGGAAAAAACACAATATAGGACTTCCTAGGTGGCACGGTGGTTAAAAATCTGCCTGCCAATGCAGGGGACACAGGTTTGATCCCTGCTCCAGGAAGATTCCACATGCCATGGAGCAACTAAGCCCACGCACCACAACTATTGAGCCTGAGCTCTAGAGCCCATGAGCCACAACTATGGAGCCTGTGTGCTGCAACTACTGAAGCCCATGAGCCTAGAGCCCATGCTCCACAAAAAGAGAAGCCACCACAATTAGAAGCCTGCACACCACAATGAAGAGTAGCCCCCTGCTCGCCACAACTAGAGAAAGCCTGGGTGCAGCATCGAAGACCCAACACAGCCAATAAGTAAATAAATCTATTAAAAAAAAACACAATATAAATAAAGGTATATGTTATAGTGTGTTCATTTTGCCCCATTTAAAATTAGATAATAAGTCATTTTATAAAGCCAAGTGTTTTCTTTTCAGGGCCAAACTTCTTTTTTGAGAGCTAAAGTGTACCATTAATGGGTTGCCTGAAACTTTAGAGATGTAGAGCCAAAATAAAAATTACTCCTTAAGACTCTGTATGTATAGAGTAGTGGTTATTTGCTTCACAGTAAATACTTGGTTTAATACGGCCTCTTTCATTGAAAGAAATGTATACTGAGCCCAAAAGGACACATTTACGTTGAGTACAAAAATGCATCATTAAGAAACAATCTATTTATATAAATTATATAATACTGGGCAAGGGTGGAGTGGTGGGGGGTGGGGGAAGACTGAGGAGACTCTGTGCTCTTATAAAAATTTCTAAGGTCACTAAGGTAATTCTAAACAAACCTTAAACAGAAATATTAATATTTAAATATTCCAACTTACACTTAGGGAGAAAATCTGATTATTGATGGAACTGAACACACAAACTCAATCATGTCAAGAATACACATGCCCTTGTGTAATCCAGCAGAACAGCCCTGAATACAATAGACTTTTTATCAAATAGATTTAAAATTCTACCTGAAAGTGACACCATTCATTAACACACAAGCTTTCACCCTTAATTTCCCTGTATCTCTTTCAATTATGTTTTCCGGCCTCAGCTAATTCAGCCTTCCTAATCTCTGCTATTGTCCTTTTTGCTTATTTCTCAGGCCCAGATGCCATCAGTGAGATCCAAACTGTCCTTTGGCTTTATTTACAACTCCTCTTTCAAACACTTGAGTTCTCTTTAAACCCTTCTCCTTAAAATATTCCTTTGACCTGTGTCTGGGAGGCATGGCTGACTAGTAACAGTTTCAGTGTTGTCATCTAATTGCCTCACACTGAAAAATTTCACTTTAGGAGATCTACTTAACCCAAAACAGTTCTGGGAACGTTGGAATGCTTGAACTGAAAAGGAAAAGTCTAAATCACTCGTTTTCTAAAAAGTGCACTAATAGGGATAATAGTAAGAACCAATGTGATATAAGGAAAGAGTACAGATTTGGAACCATATAGATTTGAGTTTGAATCCAAGTACCACCATTTTCTAAGTAGGGAAAATTATTAACTGTCTGGGCCTCAGTTTTTTCTTCTGTTAAAATATTCCTTACATTACAAACTATCTACGAAGATTTAACTGGATAAGTTTATAAAGCACCCAGCATATATTCCTATGCTTGGGAAGTTGGTCATTGGATTTATTATGGTCATAGGTAACTGTTCTATAAAAACATAATTAATTTTGGGATGCTCTGAATCCCTCCACCCACCTCTTATATTTTCTGTTCTCCCAAGAGTCATCAAATCTGCCTGTTCATGTACAGTTAAAAAATCCATCTGTTAATATCTATATTTCCAAGCCCAACTCTGTTCCAGTGCTGGGTCATTTCATACCTTTTTGCTACAAACTTATTCTGGTTAGTTTGCACATCTCTGAATTGCAGGAAAGTTTACCAGTAAAATGGTCTTTCCAATTGTGCTGGCCCTGCAACTTTTCTCCTTAATCCTACCTTCTGCTACTGCCAGGTCCTCTATCTGGAGAATTGAATAAGTGATATGGGGATGCTTCAAAGCATCCGTAAATAAAAATAATGGGGCTTCCCTGGCGGCACAATGGTTAAGAATCCACCTGTCAATGCAGGGAACACAGGTTTGATACCTGGTCTGGGAAGATTCCACATGCCACGGAGCAACTAAGCCCACGTGCCACAGCTACTGAGCCCGTGCACCTAGAGCCTGTGCTCTGCAAGAAGGGAAGCCACCACTCTCCACAACTAGAGAAAGCCCCTGTGCAGCAACAATGAGGCCAATAAAGAAATAAATAATTAATTAATTAAAAAAATAAACTTTAAAAAAAATTGAAAAATAAAGTAAAATAATGGGAGGAATATGTCTTCCTATTCTATAGGCAGCTTCTAAATTTCCATGGTTGACTTCTACAGAGACGGAAACAGCACTGTGCTTTTATGTGGAGTTTAGTACCAAGGACACTAACTCCATCAAACACTGTCTTCAAAGAAACCAAAGAACTCACAATCCATATGGCAATCAATTTCCAATTCTAAATATGCCTTTAAAAAACATTCAGCTAATTTCTAAACATGTATTCTGCTAGCAGCTTTCCTTCCAAGTATTTTGCATTACTAAACATCTAAAAATACATGGTATATCTACATGTATTACATAAACAGACTACTTAAATGATGTATATTCTGATTTTGCCTATCTGAGAAATTAAAATGTCACTCTCTTATTAAAATATATCTCCAATAACCATCATCAAGCATCATGCTGTCACATTAACTAGTGACAGACACCAGAGAGTCAAAAGGAAATAAGTAAGCCCAATGAATAAATTATGTCTTGAATGATTTTTGAGACAAATTAGAACTACAGACAGTCTGTGTTCTACTTGAAAAATATTAAATCCAGACTCTTGAATTCTCTACTTATTTTTGGAACAGGGACTCTCCAGTGCCCTGCACTGATCTCTGAGATACCAGACTCAGGCAGGAATTTGGGAGGAAACAGAGGAAGGATTCAGGAAGTGGGCACTATGGCAAGAGACAGGTTTTCAAGAAGGTGGGATTTAGAAGTGAACTCGATACAGGGCCACAAGGCCACACTCTATCTACTTTGGATACATTCTTTCTGTTTTGTTCACCGCTCCCCCCCACCCCATCCTTAGCACCCAAAATAATCTCATGTGTATCATTCAAAAATAGTTATTAAATAATGAATGGCTCTTGAAGGGGCACTGATGGTGGAGATGACCTTCTAGAGTACGAATCTTATGGCAGCAACTTGTACAAGATTTGTGCTGGATTTTTGGGGACAGGATCACGAACTGGATCCTTAAGAACAGAGTGTTTGCTAAATAGAAGATTTCCTATGTAGCTCTCCATGCTTTAAAGATTCACAGACAGAAGATTTCACAACCTCCAGATAACTTGAACTACCAATGTAACTGTCATCTAATACTTAACCTTCATCTCAGGAAGTTTTGCCCCATTATCTCATGCATATCAATTTACAGTTTACTCCCTTTCTAACTTCTGGGCAAATACTTATTTCTTTAGTGCCTTCATCTATTGTGAATGGAGTCCCTATTTGTTCTCCTGTTCTCCAAGCCAATTCAAATACACTTTCATGCCTCAGCTATTATTTCTAACACTTTAATTATCATTCTTGCTCTTTGAATGTTCTCCAGGATTTTAATGCCTAAAGTCCTGGAGCCCAAGCTTGAACATAATATGCTGGGACTGGCAAGTGGAACGAACGCTAAATTATTATTGTAAGATTGTCTCATGCTTCCTGTTCTAGTTTATGTAGACTTGTACCAGCTTTTGTTGTTCTTATCATTACATGCTCTATTTTCAAGCCCACCTTGTCTGAAAATTTCTGAGGCAGTTATCTTTATCCTGGGAATTCATAGACCTAACTGGTCATTTTCTAGCTTCTCTATATTTCCAGCTTCTCTAGTAATTACCTTATATGAATCAACATTAAATCTTCTCTTTATTCCTAAACATGTCATAGTCTTAGCCCAGTGCTAGGCAAAAGCAAAGAGTTCAAATATAGTATTGATATCTAAAAGCTTAAAATCAAACTCTTTCTTTTCATTATCTTTTCATCCCCAAATCTGTTCCTCCTCCTAAGTTCTCTGTCTAGGTCTCAGCACCCCTACATGCCCAAGTTTGAGGGATCAATAATTTTTTATTCTACCTTCTCTTTCACTACATGCATATAGCTAATTAGTTTCCAAGTCCTGCTGAGTTCTCTCTTAAATATGGCCCTTCCTCTCTATTTCACTCTACTACCTGAGTTCAGGTATTCAACATCTCTGGGTTGGACTACAATACTTTTTATTTCTCTCCTTTAATCCATTATTCCCTCCTTTCTCAAAACATTTATCAAGTCGTTTTTGCCTTAAAAAAACCACATTATCCCTATTGTTTAATATGCATTCAAGACTCTGACATCTCCTACGGTTTCAGCTCCCTCTCTTGCCACTTCGCTTCCTCCTCTATTCCTCCGAAATCAAATCCTATACTAATGATGGCAAATGTGTCAATTTTGGTTACTTGGAAGTGGCTGCCTGAAACAATGTCCTAAGAAGAAGTGCCATGACCGATTGGCCATGTCTACCAAGAAGAGTTGGTAGTAATGGAATGGAAATGATGGCCATCTTGCTACATGAATTGAATGTTTAAATTTTCCTAACCCTTCGTGTGCTTTGGTACCCATGACTTTTTATTTCCCTAGAACTGGTCTCTTAGACTCTAGCCTTGCTTCCCTTTCTCAATGCCCTCACAGTTATCTTTTTTTAAAAATTATTTAATACATGGTATTTTGACAGTGAGTGGGCCTACAAACATTCAAATCCATGCCTTGCATTATATACCAAATGTATAAGAAATATCAAAGACTTAAGTGTGAAAAGGCTGAGCTATAAATGTTCTAGAATGTAACATGGAAGAATTCATTTATAGTTTTGGAGTGGGGAAGGCCATTCTATAACTTAAAATATTGAAATCAAAATAAGGTTGATAGGTTTACCTCTGTCAAAACCAAAATCAACTATAAGGTAAAACCAAACAAGCAAACAAACAACTAACAAACAAAAAACTGCACAACACTGTAAGCAAATGTGAAAGACTGGGAGACATTAGCAACTCACATCAAAAAAGTGTAATATCTAGGGCTTCCCTGGTGGTCCAGTGGGAAAGACTCTGCGCTCCCAATGCAGTGGGCCCGGGTTCAACCCCTGGTCAGGCGGGGAACTAGACTGGGAACTAGATCTCACATGCATGCCGCAACTAAGAGTTTACATGCCGCAACTAAATATCCTGAATGCCGCAAGGAAACATGCTGCAACGAAACATGTCGCAATGAAGATCCCACATGCACAACTAAGACCCAGTGCAGCCAAAATAAACAAATAAATAAATAAATATTTTTTAAGTGTAATATCTTTAAAACATAAAGAGCTTTTAAAAATCAATAAGAAAATTACCAAACAACTAAATATTAAAATGGACAAGAAATAAGAAAACAGGAAGTTTACAGAAAAAAAATATATAAATGGCTCTAAAAAACAACATAAGATGTTCCACTTCACTAATAAGAGAAATTCAAATTAAAACTATTAAGATATTGGGCTTCGTAGGTGGCACAGTGGTTGGGAATCCGCCTGCCAATGCAGGGTTCAATCCCTGCTCCAGGAAGTTCCCACATGCCACAGAGGAACTAAGCCCGTGTGCTACAACTATTGAGCCTGCACTTTAGAGCCCATGAGCCACAACTATTGAGCCCATGTGCTGCAAATACCGAAGCCCACGCGCCTAGAGCCCATGCTCTGCAACAAGAGAAGCCACGGCAATAAGGAGCCCACGCACCACAACGAAGAGTAGCCCCCGCTCACCGCAACTAAAGAAAGCCTGTGCACAGCAACAAAGACCCAATACAGCCAATAAAATAAATAAATAAATAAATACTATTAAGATATTATTTTTACCTGTTAGATCTGGAAAACGTTGAAAAGTTTGATAACACACTATTGGGAGGCAATAGGGAAAAGGGGTCTCATATTTCCGGTGAGAATGTAAAATGATACAATACTTATGGAAGGCAACCTAACAATCTCTCTCAAAATTACACATACATATGCTCATGAATCAACAATTTCCTTTTTGTAAATGATCTTCCAGATCTATTTTCATATGTGAAAAATCTCTAAATTACAAGATCATTCATTGTGGCATTGTTTGCAGTCGCAAAACATCGCAAGCAACCCAAATATTGGGGATATACTAGTTAATACATACACGCAATAAAATACTGTTCACCTTTAAGACAAGTGTTTTCTTATGAAAAATAAGGACTCTCTCTCTGTACTGAAATGAGAAGAAATATAGAATAAATTGTTAGGGGGAAAAAGCATGGTTCAGAGGTGAAAATACAGTACTTAGTGTGCCTTTTCTTGAACGAGCTTAAAGAGACTCTGAAAGGATGCACTAGACACTCATAACAGCACCTCTCTGGGGACCTGGGTGGACAGACGATAGGGGCAGGAAGACTTTTTTATTGAAAGAAATTTTAATTTATTTTAAAAATCATGCAAACGCTACCGTTTTCTCTCTCTGAAATGTTATTTACCCCTGCTCCCCACCTCCACCTAGACACGCTGCAGGCCTTAATCATTTCCTCCTAAAGACTTTCTTTCCAACCTGGAAAAGTTCAGATTCCCTCAAGTCT